>NW_027447293.1:0-33842 GCF_038048845.1 Mixophyes fleayi | reverse complement strand
TGAATTGAATCATGAATTATGAATCGAAACACGAATCATGAAATAAATCATGAATCATGAATCATGAATTGAATCATAAAATGAATCATGAATCATGAATCATGAATTGAATCATGAATCATGAATCGAATCATGAATCTCGAATCATGAATTGAATCATGAAGCATGAATTGAATCATGAATTGAATCATAAATCATGAATCATGAATTGAATCATAAATCATAAATCGAATCATGAATCATGAATTGAATCATGAATCATGAATCATGAATCGAATCATGAATCATGAATCATGAATCGAATTATGAATCATGAATTGAATCCTGAATCATGAATCATGAATTAAATCATGAATCATGAATCATGAATCGAATCATGAATTGAATCATGAATCATGATTCGAATCATGAATTAAATAATAAATCATGAATCATGAATTAAATCATGAATCATGAATCGAATCATGAATCATGAATCATGAATTGAATCATAAATTGAATCATAAATCATAAATCATGAATTGAATCATGAATCATGAATCGAATCATGAATCATGAATTGAATCATGAATCATGAATCATGAATTAAATCATGAATCATGAATCATGAATCGAATCATGAATCATGAATCGAATCATGAATTATGAATCATGAATCATGAATTGAATCATGAATCATGAATCGAATCATGAATCATGAATCGAAACATGAATCATGAATTGAATCATGAATCATGAATTGAATCATGAATTATGAATCGAAACACGAATCATGAATTAAATCATGAATCATAAATTGAATCATAATTCATGAATCGAATCATGAATCATGAATTGAATCATGAATCATGAATCAAATCATGAATCATGAATTAAATAATGAATCATAAATTGAATCATAATTCATGAATCGAATCATGAATCATGAATTTAATCATGAATCATGAATTGAATCATGAATTGAATCATAAATCATGAATCATGAATTGAATCATGAATCATGAATCGAATCATGAATTGAATCATGAATCATGAATCATGAATCGAATCATGAATCATGAATTGAATCATGAATCATGAATTGAATCATGATTAATGAATTATGAATTGAATCATGAATCATGAATCATGAATCATGAATTGAATCATGATTAATGAATCATGAATTGAATCATGAATCATGAATCATGAATCGAATCATGAATCATGAATCATGAATTGAATCATAAATTGAATCATAAATCATAAATCATGAATTGAATCATGAATCATGAATCGAATCATGAATCATGAATTGAATCATGAATCATGAATCGAATCATGAATCATGAATTGAATCATGAATCATGAATTAAATCATGAATCATGAATCATGAATTAAATCATGAATCATGAATCGAATCATGAATCATGAATTGAATCATAAATTGAATCATAAATCATAAATCATGAATTGAATCATGAATCATGAATCGAATCATGAATCATGAATTGAATCATGAATCATGAATCATGAATTAAATCATGAATCATGAATCATGAATCAAATCATGAATCATGAATCGAATCATGAATTATGAATCATGAATCGAATCATGAATCATGAATCGAAACATGAATCATGAATTGAATCATGAATCATGAATTGAATCATGAATTATGAATCGAAACCCGAATCATGAAATGAATCATGAATCATGAAACGAATCATAAATCATTAATCATGAATCGAATCATGAATCATGAATTGAATCATGAATCATGAATTGAATCATGAATCATGAATCGAATCATGAATCATAAATCATGAATCATGAATCATGAATCATGAATCATGAATTGAATCATGAAATGAATCATGAATCATGAATTGAATCATAATTTGAATCATGAATCATGAATCATGAATCAAATCATGAGTCATGAATCCTGAATTGAATCATGAATCATGAATCATGAATCATGAATTGAATCATAAAATGAATCATGAATCATGAATCATGAATTGAATCATGAATCATAAATCGAATCATGAATCTCGAATCATGAATTGAATCATGAATCATGAATTGAATCATGAATTGAATCATAAATCATGAATCATGAATTGAATCATGAATCATGAATCGAATCATGAATCATGAATTGAATCATGAATCATGAATCATGAATTAAATCATGAATCATGAATCATGAATCGAATCATGAATCATGAATCGAATCATGAATTATGAATCATGAATCATGAATTGAATCATGAATCATGAATCGAATCATGAATCATGAATCGAAACATGAATCATGAATTGAATCATGAATCATGAATTGAATCATGAATTATGAATCGAAACACGAATCATGAATTAAATCATGAATCATAAATTGAATCATAATTCATGAATCGAATCATGAATCATGAATTGAATCATGAATCATGAATCAAATCATGAATCATGAATTAAATAATGAATCATAAATTGAATCATAATTCATGAATCGAATCATGAATCATGAATTTAATCATGAATCATGAATTGAATCATGAATTGAATCATAAATCATGAATCATGAATTGAATCATGAATCATGAATCGAATCATGAATTGAATCATGAATCATGAATCATGAATCGAATCATGAATCATGAATTGAATCATGAATCATGAATTGAATCATGATTAATGAATTATGAATTGAATCATGAATCATGAATCATGAATCATGAATTGAATCATGATTAATGAATCATGAATTGAATCATGAATCATGAATCATGAATCGAATCATGAATCATGAATCATGAATTGAATCATAAATTGAATCATAAATCATAAATCATGAATTGAATCATGAATCATGAATCGAATCATGAATCATGAATTGAATCATGAATCATGAATCGAATCATGAATCATGAATTGAATCATGAATCATGAATTAAATCATGAATCATGAATCATGAATTAAATCATGAATCATGAATCGAATCATGAATCATGAATTGAATCATAAATTGAATCATAAATCATAAATCATGAATTGAATCATGAATCATGAATCGAATCATGAATCATGAATTGAATCATGAATCATGAATCATGAATTAAATCATGAATCATGAATCATGAATCAAATCATGAATCATGAATCGAATCATGAATTATGAATCATGAATCGAATCATGAATCATGAATCGAAACATGAATCATGAATTGAATCATGAATCATGAATTGAATCATGAATTATGAATCGAAACCCGAATCATGAAATGAATCATGAATCATGAAACGAATCATAAATCATTAATCATGAATCGAATCATGAATCATGAATTGAATCATGAATCATGAATTGAATCATGAATCATGAATCGAATCATGAATCATAAATCATGAATCATGAATCATGAATCATGAATCATGAATTGAATCATGAAATGAATCATGAATCATGAATTGAATCATAATTTGAATCATGAATCATGAATCATGAATCAAATCATGAGTCATGAATCCTGAATTGAATCATGAATCATGAATCATGAATCATGAATTGAATCATAAAATGAATCATGAATCATGAATCATGAATTGAATCATGAATCATAAATCGAATCATGAATCTCGAATCATGAATTGAATCATGAATCATGAATTGAATCATGAATTGAATCATAAATCATGAATCATGAATTGAATCATAAATCATAAATCAAATCATGAATCATGAATTGAATCATGAATCATGAATCATGAATCGAATCATGAATCATGAATCATGAAACGAATTATGAATCATGAATTGAATCGTGAATCATGAATTTAATCATGAATCGAATCATGAAACATGAATTGAATCATGAATAATGAATTTAATCACGAATCATGAATTGCATCATGAATCATGAATTTAATCATGAATCATGAATCAAATCTTGAATCATGAATTAAATCATGAATCATAAATTGAATCATAATTCATGAATCGAATCATGAATCATGAATTGAATCATGAATCATGAATCAAATCATGAATCATGAATTAAATCATGAATCATAAATTGAATCATAATTCATGAATCGAATCATGAATCATGAATTGAATCATGAATCATGAATTGAATCATGAATTGAATCATAAATCATGAATCATGAATCATGAATCATGAATTGAATCATAAATCATGAATCATGAATTGAATCATGAATCATGAATCGAATCATGAATCATGAATTGAATCATGAATCATGAATCATGAATCATGAATCATGAATGGAATCATGAATCATGAATTGAATCATGAATCATGAATTAAATCATGAATCATGAATCATGAATCATGAATTGAATCATGAATCATGAATCATGAATTGAATAATGTATCATGAATCGAATCATGAATCATGAATCATGTATCATGAATCATGAATCGAATCATGAATCATGAATTGAATCATGAATCATAAATTGAATCATGAATAATGAATCATGATTAATGAATTGAATCATGAATCATGAATCAAATCATGAATCATGAATTGAATCATGAATCATGAATCGAATTATGAATCATGAATCATGAATTGAATCATGAATCGAATCATGAATCATGAATTGAATCATGAATCATGAATCATGAATCATGAATCGAATCATGAATCATGAATTGAATCATGAATCATGAATTGAATCATGAATCATGAATCATGAATTGAATCATGAATCATGAATCATGAATCGAATCATGAATCATGAATTGAATCATGAATCATGAATCTTGAATCATGAATCGAATCATGAATCATGAATTGAATCATGAATCATGAATTGAATCATGAATCATGAATCATGAATTGAATCAGGAATCATGAATCATGAATTGAATCATGAATCATGAATCATGAATAAAATCATGAATCCTGACTCATGAATCGAATCATGAATCATGAATCGAATCATGAATCATGAATCGAATCATGAATCCTGAATCATGAATCGAATCATGAATCCTGAATCATGAATCGAATCATGAATCATGAATCCTGAATTGAATCATGAATCATGAATCATGAATCATGAATTGAATCATAAAATGAATCATGAATCATAAATCATGAATCATGAATTGAATCATGAATCATGAATCGAATCATGAATCTCGAATCATGAATTGAATCATGAATCATGAATTGAATCATGAATTGAATCATAACTCATGAATCATGAATTGAATCATAAATCATGAATCATGAATTGAATCATAAATCATAAATCGAATCATGAATCATGAATCGAATCATGAATCATGAATCATGAATCGAATTATGAATCATGAATTGAATCATGAATCATGAATTTAATCATGAATCATGAATCGAATCATGAAACATGAATTGAATCATGAATAATGAATTGAATCATGAATCATGAATTGCATCATGAATCATGAATTGAATCATGAATCATGAATCAAATCTTGAATAATGAATTAAATCATGAATCATAAATTGAATCATAATTCATGAATCGAATCATGATTAATGAATTGAATCATGAATCAGGAATCAAATCATGAATCATGAATTAAATCATGAATCATAAATTGAATCATAATTCATGAATCAAATCATGAATCATGAATTGAATCATGAATCATGAATTGAATCATGAATTGAATCATAAATCATGAATCATGAATTGAATCATGAATCATGAATCATGAATTATGAATCGAATCATGAATCATTAATTGAATCATGAATCATGAATTGAATCATGAATCATGAATCATGAATCATGAATTGAATCATGAAATGAATCATGAATCATGAATTGAATCATAATTTGAATCATGAATCATGAATCATAAATCATGAATCATGAATCGAATCATGAATCATGAATCCTGAATTGAATCATGAATCATGAATCATGAATTGAATCATAAAATGAATCATTAATCAAAAATCATGAATCATGAATTGAATCATGAATCATGAATCGAATCATGAATCTCGAATCATGAATTGAATCATGAATCATGAATTGAATCATGAATTGAATCATAAATCATGAATCATGAATTGAATCATAAATCATAAATCGAATCATGAATCATGAATTGAATCATGAATCATGAATCATGAATCGAATCATGAATCATGAATCATGAATCGAATTATGAATCATGAATTGAATCATGAATCATGAATTTAATCATGAATCATGAATCGTATCATGAAACATGAATTGAATCATGAATAATGAATTGAATCATGAATCATGAGTTGCATCATGAATCATGAATTGAATCATGAATCATGAATCAAATCTTGAATCATGAATTAAATCATGAATCATAAATTGAATCATAATTCATGAATCGAATCATGAATCATGAATTGAATCATGAATCATGAATTGAATCATGAATCATGAATTGAATCATGAATCATGAATCAAATCATGAATCATGAATTAAATCATGAATCATAAATTGAATCATAATTCATGAATTGAATCATGAATCATGAATTGAGTCATGAATCATCAATTGAATCATGAATTGAATCATAAATCATGAATCATGAATTGAATCATGAATCATGAATCGAATCATGAATCATGAATTGAAGCATGAATCATGAAATATTAATCATGAATCATGAATCATGAATCATGAATCATGAATCATGAATCGAATCATGAATCATGAATTGAATCATGAATCATGAATTGAATCATGAATCATGAATCATGAATCGAATAATGAATCATGAATTGAATCATGAATCATGAATTGAATCATGAATCATGAATCATGAATTGAATCATGAATCATGAATCGAATCATGAATCATGAATCATGAATCATGAATCGAATAATGAATCATGAATTGAATCATGAATCATGAATTGAATCATGAATCATGAATCATGATTCATGAATTGAATCATGAATCATGAATCAAATCATGAATCATGAATTGAATCATGAGCCATGAATCGAATTATGAATCATGAATCATGAATTGAATCATGAATTATGAATTGAATCATGAATTGAATCATAAATCATAAATCATGAATTGAATCATGAATCGAATCATGAATCATGCATTGAATCATGAATCATAAATCATGAATTGAATCATGAATCATGAATCATGAATTAAATCATGAATCATGAATCATGAATTGAATCATGAATTATGAATTGAATCATGAATTGAATCATAAATCATAAATCATGAATTGAATCATGAATCATGATTCGAATCATGAATTAAATAATAAATCATGAATCATGAATCATTAATTGAATCATGAATCATGATTCGAATCATGAATTAAATAATAAATCATGAATCATGAATTAAATCATGAATCATGAATTAAATCATGAATCATGAATCATGATTTGAATCATAAATCATGATTTGAATCATAAATCATGAATCTAATCATGAATCATGAATCGAATCATGAATCATGAATTGAATCATGATTCATGAATCATGAATCAAATCATGAATCATGAATCATGATTTATGAATCATGATTTGAATCATGAATCATGAATTGAATCATGAATCATGAATTGAATCTTGAATCATGAATCATGAATCATGAATCGAATCATGAATCATGAATCGAATAATGAATCATGAAATGAATCATGAATTGAATTATGAATTGAATCATAAATCATAAATCATAAATCATGAATTGAATCATGAATCATGAATCAAATCATGAATCATGAATTGAATCATGAATCATGAATTGAATCATGAATCATGAATCATGAATCATGAATTGAATCATGAATCATGAATCATGAATTGAATCATGAATCATGAATCGAATCATGAATCATGAATTGAATCATGAATCATGAATCATGAATCGAATCATGAATCATGAATTGAATCATGAATCATGAATCATGAATTGAATCATGAATCATGAATCAAATCATGAATCATGAATAATGAATTGAATCATGAATCATGAATCATGAATCGAATCATGAATCATGAATTGAATCATGAATCATGAATCATGAATTGAATCATGAATCATGAATCAAATCATGAATCATGAATAATGAATTGAATCATGAATCATGAATCATGAATCATGAATCATGAATCATGAATCATGAATTAAATCATGAATCATAATTTGAATCATGAATCATGAATCGAATCATGAATCATGAATCATGAATTGAATCATGAATTATGAATTGAATCATGAATCATGAATCATGAATTGAATCATGAATTGAATCATGAATCATAAATTGAATCATGAATCATGAATTGAATCATGAATTATGAATTGAATCATGAATCATGAATCATGAATTGAATCATGAATTGAATCATAAATCATGAATCATGAATTGAATCATGAATCATGAATCGAATCATGAATCATGAATCATGAATTGAATCATAAATCATGAATTAAATCATGAATCATGAATTGAATCATGAATCATGAATAGAATCATGAATCATGAATTGAATCATTAATCATGAATTGAATCATGAATTGAATCATAAATCATGAATCATGAATTGAATCATGAATCATGAATCGAATCATGAATCATGTATTTAATCATGAATCATGAATCATGAATCATGAATTGAATCATGAATCATGAATCATGAATTGAATCATGAATCATGAATCAAATCATGAATTAAATAATGAATCATGAATCATGAATTGAATCATGAATCATGAATCGAATCATGAATCATGAATCATGAATTGAATCATGAATCATGAATTGAATCATAAATTGAATCATAAATCATGAATCGAATCATGAATCATGAATCGAATCATGAATCATGAATCATGAATCGAATCATGAATCATGAATTGAATCATGAATCATGAATCGAATCATGAATTATGAATCGAATCATGAATCATGAATCGAATCATGAATAATGAATCATGAATCGAATTAATGAATCATGAATCATGAATTGAATCATGAATTATGAATCGAAACACGAATCATGAAATGAATCATGAATCATGAATTGCATCATGAATCATGAATTGAATCATGAATCATGAATCAAATCTTGAATCATGAATTAAATCATGAATCATAAATTGAATCATAATTCATGAATCGAATCATGAATCATGAATTGAATCATGAATCATGAATCAAATCATGAATCATGAATTAAATAATGAATCATAAATTGAATCATAATTCATGAATCGAATCATGAATCATGAATTTAATCATGAATCATGAATTGAATCATAAATCATGAATCATGAATTGAATCATGAATCATGAATCGAATCATGAATTGAATCATGAATCATGAATCATGAATCGAATCATGAATCATGAATTGAATCATGATTAATGAATTATGAATTGAATCATGAATCATGAATCATGAATCATGAATTGAATCATGATTAATGAATCATGAATCATGAATCATGAATTGAATCATGATTAATGAATCATGAATTGAATCATGAATCATGAATCATGAATCGAATCATGAATCATGAATCATGAATTGAATCATAAATTGAATCATAAATCATAAATCATGAATTGAATCATGAATCATGAATCGAATCATGAATCATGAATTGAATCATGAATTATGAATCGAATCATGAATCATGAATTGAATCATGAATCATGAATCATGAATTAAATCATGAATCATGAATCATGAATCGAATCATGAATCATGAATTGAATCATGAATCATGATTCGAATCATGAATTAAATAATAAATCATGAATCATGAATTAAATCATGAATCATGAATCGAATCATGAATCATGAATTGAATCATAAATTGAATCATAAATCATAAATCATGAATTGAATCATGAATCATGAATCGAATCATGAATCATGAATTGAATCATGAATCATGAATCATGAATTAAATCATGAATCATGAATCATGAATCGAATCATGAATCATGAATCGAATCATGAATTATGAATCATGAATCGAATCATGAATCATGAATCGAAACATGAATCATGAATTGAATCATGAATCATGAATTGAATCATGAATTATGAATCGAAACACGAATCATGAAATGAATCATGAATCATGAAACAAATCATAAATCATTAATCATGAATCGAATCATGAATCATGAATTGAATCATGAATCATGAATTGAATCATGAATCATGAATCATGAATCGAAACATGAATCATGAATTGAATCATGAATCATGAATTGAATCATGAATTATGAATCGAAACACGAATCATGAAATGAATCATGAATCATGAAACAAATCATAAATCATTAATCATGAATCGAATCATGAATCATGAATTGAATCATGAATCATGAATTGAATCATGAATCATGAATCATGAATCATGAATCATGAATCATGAATCGAATCATGAATCATAAATCATGAATCATGAATCATGAATCATGAATCATGAATTGAATCATGAAATGAATCATGAATCATGAATTGAATCATAATTTGAATCATGAATCATGAATCATGAATCATGAATCATGAATCATGAATCGAATCATGAGTCATGAATCCTGAATTGAATCATGAATCATGAATCATGAATCATGAATTGAATCATAAAATGAATCATGAATCATGAATCATGAATCATGAATTGAATCATGAATCATGAATCATGAATCTCGAATCATGAATTGAATCATGAATCATGAATTGAATCATGAATTGAATCATAAATCATGAATCATGAATTGAATCATAAATCATAAATCAAATCATGAATCATGAATTGAATCATGAATCATGAATCATGAATCGAATCATGAATCATGAATCATGAAACGAATTATGAATCACGAATTGAATCGTGAATCATGAATTTAATCATGAATCGAATCATGAAACATGAATTGAATCATGAATAATGAATTTAATCATGAATCATGAATTGCATCATGAATCATGAATTGAATCATGAATCATGAATCAAATCTTGAATCATGAATTAAATCATGAATCATAAATTGAATCATAATTCATGAATCGAATCATGAATCATGAATTGAATCATGAATCATGAATCAAATCATGAATCATGAATTAAATCATGAATCATAAATTGAATCATAATTCATGAATCGAATCATGAATCATGAATTGAATCATGAATCATGAATTGAATCATGAATTGAATCATAAATCATGAATCATGAAATGAATCATGAATTGAATCATAAATCATGAATCATGAATTGAATCATGAATCATGAATCGAATCATGAATCATGAATTGAATCATGAATCATGAATCATGAATCATGAATCATGAATGGAATCATGAATCATGAATTGAATCATGAATCATGAATCATGAATCATGAATTGAATCATGAATCATGAATCATGAATTGAATAATGTATCATGAATCGAATCATGAATCATGAATCATGTATCATGAATCATGAATCGAATCATGAATCATGAATTGAATCATGAATCATAAATTGAATCATGAATAATGAATCATGATTAATGAATTGAATCATGAATCATGAATCAAATCATGAATCATGAATCATGAATTGAATCATGAATCGAATCATGAATCATGAATTGAATCATGAATCATGAATCATGAATCATGAATCGAATCATGAATCATGAATTGAATCATGAATCATGAATTGAATCATGAATCATGAATCATGAATTGAATCATGAATCATGAATCATGAATCGAATCATGAATCATGAATTGAATCATGAATCATGAATCTTGAATCATGAATCCAATCATGAATCATGAATTGAATCATGAATCATGAATCATGAATTGAATCATAAATTGAATCATAAATCATAAATCATGAATTGAATCATGAATCATGAATCGAATCATGAATCATGAATTGAATCATGAATCATGAATTGAATCATGAATCATGAATCATGAATCGAATCATGAATCATGAATCATGAATTGAATCATGAATCATGAATCATGAATCTTGAATCATGAATCGAATCATAAATCATGAATTGAATCATGAATCATGAATTGAATCATGAATCATGAATCATGAATTGAATCAGGAATCATGAATCATGAATCGAATCATGAATCATGAATCATGAATTGAATCATAAATTGAATCATAAATCATAAATCATGAATTGAATCATGAATCATGAATCGAATCATGAATCATGAATTGAATCATGAATCATGAATCATGAATAAAATCAAGAATCATGAATCATGAATCATGAATTGAATCATGAATCATGAATTGAATCATGATTTATGAATCGAAACACGAATCATGAAATGAATCACGAATCATGAAACGAATCATAAATCATTAATCATGAATCGAATCATGAATCATGAATTGAATCATGAATCATAAATTGAATCATAAATCATGAATTGAATCATGAATCATGAATCATGAATCGAATCATGAATCATGAATCATGAATTGAATCATGAATCAAGAATCTTGAATCATGAATCGAATCATGAATCATGAATTGAATCATGAATCATGAATTGAATCATGAATCATGAATCATGAATTGAATCAGGAATCATGAATCATGAATCGAATTATGAATCATGAATCATGAATTGAATCATAAATTGAATCATAAATCATAAATCATGAATTGAATCATGAATCATGAATCGAATCATGAATCATGAATTGAATCATGAATCATGAATCATGAATAAAATCATGAATCATGAATCATGAATCATGAATCGAATCATGAATCATGAATCGAAACATGAATCATGAATTGAATCATGAATCATGAATTGAATCATGAATTATGAATCGAAACACGAATCATGAAATGAATCACGAATCATGAAACGAATCATAAATCATTAATCATGAATCGAATCATGAATCATGAATTGAATCATGAATCATGAATTGAATCATAAATCATGAATTGAATCATGAATCATGAATCATAAATCATGAATCATGAATTGAATCATGAATCATGAATCATGAATTGAATCATGAATCATGAATCATGAATTGAATCATAAATTGAATCATAAATCATAAATCATGAATTGAATCATGAATCATGAATCGAATCATGAATCATGAATTGAATCATGAATCATGAATCATGAATAAAATCATGAATCCTGACTCATGAATCGAATAATGAATCATGAATCGAATCATGAATCCTGAATCATGATTCGAATCATGATTCATGAATCATGAATTGAATCATGAATCATGAATCATGAATTGAATCATTAAAATGAATCATGAATCATGAATTGAATCATAATTTGAATCATGAATCATGAATCATAAATCATGAATCATGAATCGAATCATGAATCATGAATCCTGAATTGAATCATGAATCATGAATCATGAATTGAATCATAAAATGAATCATGAATCATAAATCATGAATCATGAATTGAATCATGAATAATGAATCGAATCATGAATCTCGAATCATGAATTGAATCATGAATCATGAATTGAATCATGAATTGAATCATAAATCATGAATCATGAATTGAATCATAAATCATGAATCATGAATTGAATCATAAATCATAAATCGAATCATGAATCATGAATCGAATCATGAATCATGAATCATGAATCGAATTATGAATCATGAATTGAATCATGAATCATGAATTTAATCATGAATCATGAATCGAATCATGAAACATGAATTGAATCATGAATAATGAATTGAATCATGAATCATGAATTGCATCATGAATCATGAATTGAATCATGAATCATGAATCAAATCTTGAATAATGAATTAAATCATGAATCATAAATTGAATCATAATTCATGAATCGAATCATGATTAATGAATTGAATTATGAATCAGGAATCAAATCATGAATCATGAATTAAATCATGAATCATAAATTGAATCATAATTCATGAATCAAATCATGAATCATGAATTGAATCATGAATCATGAATTGAATCATGAATTGAATCATAAATCATGAATTGAATCATGAATCATGAATCATGAATTATGAATCGAATCATGAATCATTAATTGAATCATGAATCATGAATTGAATCATGAATCATGAATCATGAATCATGAATTGAATCATGAAATGAATCATGAATCATGAATTGAATCATAATTTGAATCATGAATCATGAATCATAAATCATGAATCATGAATTGAATCATGAATCATGAATCCTGAATTGAATCATGAATCATGAATCATGAATCATGAATTGAATCATAAAATGAATCATGAATCATAAATCATGAATCATGAATTGAATCATGAATCATGAATCGAATCATGAATCTCGAATCATGAATTGAATCATGAATCATGAATTGAATCATGAATTGAATCATAAATCATGAATCATGAATTGAATCATAAATCATAAATCGAATCATGAATCATGAATTGAATCATGAATCATGAATCATGAATCGAATCATGAATCATGAATCATGAATCGAATTATGAATCATGAATTGAATCATGAATCATGAATTTAATCATGAATCATGAATCGTATCATGAAACATGAATTGAATCATGAATAATGAATTGAATCATGAATCATGAATTGCATCATGAATCATGAATTGAATCATGAATCATGAATCAAATCTTGAATCATGAATTAAATCATGAATCATAAATTGAATCATAATTCATGAATCGAATCATGAATCATGAATTGAATCATGAATCATGAATTGAATCATGAATCATGAATTGAATCATGAATCATGAATTGAATCATGAATCATGAATCAAATCATGAATCATGAATTAAATCATGAATCATAAATTGAATCATAATTCATGAATTGAATCATGAATCATGAATTGAGTCAAGAATCATCAATTGAATCATGAATTGAATCATAAATCATGAATCATGAATTGAATCATGAATCATGAATCGAATCATGAATCATGAATTGAATCATGAATCATGAAATATTAATCATGAATCATGAATCATGAATCGAATCATGAATCATGAATTGAATCATGAATCATGAATTGAATCATGAATCATGAATCATGAATTGAATCATGAATCATGAATGATGAATTGAATCATGAATCATGAATCGAATCATGAATCATGAATCATGAATCATGAATCGAATAATGAATCATGAATTGAATCATGAATCATGAATTGAATCATGAATCATGAATCATGATTCATGAATTGAATCATGAATCATGAATCAAATCATGAATCATGAATTGAATCATGAGTCATGAATCAAATCATGAATCATGAATTGAATCATGAATTGAATCATAAATCATAAATCATGAATTGAATCATGAATCGAATCATGAATCATGAATTGAATCATGAATCATAAATCATGAATTGAATCATGAATCATGAATCATGAATTAAATCATGAATCATGAATCATGAATTGAATCATGAATCATGAATCATGAATTGAATCATGAATCATTAATTGAATCATGAATCATGATTCGAATCATGAATTAAATAATAAATCATGAATCATGAATTAAATCATGAATCATGAATCATGATTTGAATCATAAATCATGATTTGAATCATAAATCATGTATTTAATCATGAATCATGAATCGAATCATGAATCATGAATCATGATTTATGAATCATGAATCGAATCATGAATCATGATTTATGAATCATGATTTGAATCATGAATCATGAATTGAATCATGAATCATGAATTGAATCTTGAATCATGAATCATGAATCTTGAATCGAATCATGAATCATGAATCGAATAATGAATCATGAAATGAATCATGAATTGAATTATGAATTGAATCATAAATCATAAATCATAAATCATGAATTGAATCATGAATCATGAATCGAATCATGAATCATGAATTGAATCATGAATCATGAATTGAATCATGAATCATGAATCATGAATCATGAATTGAATCATGAATCATGAATCATGAATTGAATCATGAATCATGAATCGAATCATGAATCATGAATTGAATCATGAATCATGAATCATGAATCGAATCATGAATCATGATTTGAATCATGAATCATGAATCATGAATTGAATCATGAATCATGAATCAAATCATGAATCATGAATAATGAATTGAATCATGAATCATGAATCATGAATCGAATCATGAATCATGAATTGAATCATGAATCATGAATCATGAATTGAATCATGAATCATGAATCAAATCATGAATCATGAATAATGAATTGAATCATGAATCATGAATCATGAATCATGAATCATGAATTAAATCATGAATCATAAATTGAATCATGAATCATGAATCGAATCATGAATCATGAATCATGAATTGAATCATGAATTATGAATTGAATCATGAATCATGAATCATGAATTGAATCATGAATTGAATCATAAATCATGAATCATGAATTGAATCATGAATCATGAATCGAATCATGAATCATGAATCATGAATTGAATCATAAATCATGAATTAAATCATGAATCATGAATTGAATCATGAATCATGAATAGAATCATGAATCATGAATCATGAATTGAATCATTAATCATGAATTGAATCATGAATTGAATCATAAATCATGAATCATGAATTGAATCATGAATCATGAATCGAATCATGAATCATGTATTGAATCATGAATCATGAATCATGAATCATGAATTGAATCATGAATCATGAATCATGAATTGAATCATGAATCATGAATCAAATCATGAATTAAATAATGAATCATGAATCATGAATTGAATCATGAATCATGAATCGAATCATGAATCATGAATCATGAATTGAATCATGAATCATGAATTGAATCATAAATTGAATCATAAATCATGAATCGAATCATGAATCATGAATTGAATCATGAATCATGAATCGAATCATGAATCATGAATCATGAATCGAATCATGAATCATGAATTGAATCATGAATCATGAATCATGAATCGAATCATGAATTATGAATCGAATCATGAATCATGAATCGAATCATGAATAATGAATCATGAATCGAATTAATGAATCATGAATCATGAATTGAATCATGAATTATGAATCGAAACACGAATCATGAAATGAATCATGAATCATGAATCATGAATTGCATCATGAATCATGAATTGAATCATGAATCATGAATCAAATCTTGAATCATGAATTAAATCATGAATCATAAATTGAATCATAATTCATGAATCGAATCATGAATCATGAATTTAATCATGAATCATGAATTGAATCATGAATTGAATCATAAATCATGAATCATGAATTGAATCATGAATCATGAATCGAATCATGAATTGAATCATGAATCATGAATCATGAATCGAATCATGAATCATGAATCATGAATCGAATCATGAATCATGAATTGAATCATGAATCATGAATTGAATCATGATTAATGAATTATGAATTGAATCATGAATCATGAATCATGAATCATGAATTGAATCATGATTAATGAATCATGAATTGAATCATGAATCATTAATCATGAATCGAATCATGAATCATGAATCATGAATTGAATCATAAATTGAATCATAAATCATAAATCATGAATTGAATCATGAATCATGAATCGAATCATGAATCATGAATTGAATCATGAATCATGAATCGAATCATGAATCATGAATTGAATCATGAATCATGAATCATGAATTAAATCATGAATCATGAATCATGAATCGAATCATGAATCATGAATTGAATCATGAATCATGATTCGAATCATGAATTAAATAATAAATCATGAATCATGAATTAAATCATGAATCATGAATCGAATCATGAATCATGAATTGAATCATAAATTGAATCATAAATCATAAATCATGAATTGAATCATGAATCATGAATCGAATCATGAATCATGAATTGAATCATGAATCATGAATTAAATCATGAATCATGAATCATGAATCGAATCATGAATCATGAATCGAATCATGAATCATGAATCGAAACATGAATTATGAATTGAATCATGAATCATGAATTGAATCATGAATTATGAATCGAAACACGAATCATGAAATGAATCATGAATCATGAAACGAATCATAAATCATTAATCATGAATCGAATCATGAATCATGAATTGAATCATGAATCATGAATTGAATCATGAATCATGAATCATGAATCATGAATCATGAATCGAATCATGAATCATAAATCATGAATCATGAATCATGAATCATGAATCATGAATCTCGAATCATGAATTGAATCATGAATCATGAATTGAATCATGAATTGAATCATAAATCATGAATCATGAATTGAATCATAAATCATGAATCATGAATTGAATCATAAATCATAAATCGAATCATGAATCATGAATCGAATCATGAATCATGAATCATGAATCGAATTATGAATCATGAATTGAATCATGAATCATGAATTTAATCATGAATCATGAATCGAATCATGAAACATGAATTGAATCATGAATAATGAATTGAATCATGAATCATGAATTGCATCATGAATCATGAATTGAATCATGAATCATGAATTGAATCATGAATCATGAATTAAATCATGAATCATAAATTGAATCTTAATTCATGAATCGAATCATGATTAATGAATTGAATTATGAATCAGGAATCAAATCATGAATCATGAATTAAATCATGAATCATAAATTGAATCATAATTCATGAATCAAATCATGAATCATGAATTGAATCATGAATCATGAATTGAATCATGAATTGAATCATAAATCATGAATCATGAATTGAATCATGAATCATGAATCATGAATTATGAATCGAATCATGAATCATTAATTGAATCATGAATCATGAATTGAATCATGAATCATGAATCATGAATCATGAATTGAATCATGAAATGAATCATGAATCATGAATTGAATCATAATTTGAATCATGAATCATGAATCATAAATCATGAATCATGAATTGAATCATGAATCATGAATCCTGAATTGAATCATGAATCATGAATCATGAATCATGAATTGAATCATAAAATGAATCATGAATCATAAATCATGAATCATGAATTGAATCATGAATCATGAATCGAATCATGAATCTCGAATCATGAATTGAATCATGAATCATGAATTGAATCATGAATTGAATCATAAATCATGAATCATGAATTGAATCATAAATCATAAATCGAATCATGAATCATGAATTGAATCATGAATCATGAATCATGAATCGAATCATGAATCATGAATCGAATTATGAATCATGAATTGAATCATGAATCATGAATTTAATCATGAATCATGAATCGTATCATGAAACATGAATTGAATCATGAATAATGAATTGAATCATGAATCATGAATTGCATCATGAATCATGAATTGAATCATGAATCATGAATCAAATCTTGAATCATGAATTAAATCATGAATCATAAATTGAATCATAATTCATGAATCGAATCATGAATCATGAATTGAATCATGAATCATGAATTGAATCATGAATCATGAATTGAATCATGAATCATGAATTGAATCATGAATCATGAATCAAATCATGAATCATGAATTAAATCATGAATCATAAATTGAATCATAATTCATGAATTGAATCATGAATCATGAATTGAGTCATGAATCATCAATTGAATCATGAATTGAATCATAAATCATGAATCATGAATTGAATCATGAATCATGAATCGAATCATGAATCATGAATTGAATCATGAATCATGAAATATTAATCATGAATCATGAATCATGAATCGAATCATGAATCATGAATTGAATCATGAATCATGAATTGAATCATGAATCATGAATCATGAATTGAATCATGAATCATGAATGATGAATTGAATCATGAATCATGAATCGAATCATGAATCATGAATCATGAATCATGAATCGAATAATGAATCATGAATTGAATCATGAATCATGAATTGAATCATGAATCATGAATCATGATTCATGAATTGAATCATGAATCATGAATCAAATCATGAATCATGAATTGAATCATGAGTCATGAATCAAATCATGAATCATGAATTGAATCATGAATTGAATCATAAATCATAAATCATGAATTGAATCATGAATCGAATCATGAATCATGAATTGAATCATGAATCATAAATCATGAATTGAATCATGAATCATGAATCATGAATTAAATCATGAATCATGAATCATGAATTGAATCATGAATCATGAATCATGAATTGAATCATGAATCATTAATTGAATCATGAATCATGATTCGAATCATGAATTAAATAATAAATCATGAATCATGAATTAAATCATGAATCATGATTTGAATCATAAATCATGATTTGAATCATAAATCATGTATCTAATCATGAATCATGAATCGAATCATGAATCATGAATCATGATTTATGAATCATGAATCGAATCATGAATCATGAATCATGATTTATGAATCATGATTTGAATCATGAATCATGAATTGAATCATGAATCATGAATTGAATCTTGAATCATGAATCATGAATCTTGAATCGAATCATGAATCATGAATCGAATAATGAATCATGAAATGAATCATGAATTGAATTATGAATTGAATCATAAATCATAAATCATAAATCATGAATTGAATCATGAATCATGAATCGAATCATGAATCATGAATTGAATCATGAATCATGAATTGAATCATGAATCATGAATCATGAATCATGAATTGAATCATGAATCATGAATCATGAATTGAATCATGAATCATGAATCGAATCATGAATCATGAATTGAATCATGAATCATGAATCATGAATCGAATCATGAATCATGATTTGAATCATGAATCATGAATCATGAATTGAATCATGAATCATGAATCAAATCATGAATCATGAATAATGAATTGAATCATGAATCATGAATCATGAATCGAATCATGAATCATGAATTGAATCATGAATCATGAATCATGAATTGAATCATGAATCATGAATCAAATCATGAATCATGAATAATGAATTGAATCATGAATCATGAATCATGAATCATGAATCATGAATCAAATCATGAATCATAAATTGAATCATGAATCATGAATCGAATCATGAATCATGAATCATGAATTGAATCATGAATTATGAATTGAATCATGAATCATGAATCATGAATTGAATCATGAATTGAATCATAAATCATGAATCATGAATTGAATCATGAATCATGAATCGAATCATGAATCATGAATCATGAATTGAATCATAAATCATGAATTAAATCATGAATCATAAATTGAATCATGAATCATGAATAGAATCATGAATCATGAATCATGAATTGAATCATTAATCATGAATTGAATCATGAATTGAATCATAAATCATGAATCATGAATTGAATCATGAATCATGAATCGAATCATGAATCATGTATTGAATCATGAATCATGAATCATGAATCATGAATTGAATCATGAATCATGAATCAAATCATGAATTAAATAATGAATCATGAATCATGAATTGAATCATGAATCATGAATCGAATCATGAATCATGAATCATGAATTGAATCATGAATCATGAATTGAATCATAAATTGAATCATAAATCATGAATCGAATCATGAATCATGAATTGAATCATGAATCATGAATCGAATCATGAATCATGAATCATGAATCGAATCATGAATCATGAATTGAATCATGAATCATGAATCATGAATCGAATCATGAATTATGAATCGAATCATGAATCATGAATCGAATCATGAATAATGAATCATGAATCGAATTAATGAATCATGAATCATGAATTGAATCATGAATTATGAATCGAAACACGAATCATGAAATGAATCATGAATCATGAATCATGAATTGCATCATGAATCATGAATTGAATCATGAATCATGAATCAAATCTTGAATCATGAATTAAATCATGAATCATAAATTGAATCATAATTCATGAATCGAATCATGAATCATGAATTTAATCATGAATCATGAATTGAATCATGAATTGAATCATAAATCATGAATCATGAATTGAATCATGAATCATGAATCGAATCATGAATTGAATCATGAATCATGAATCATGAATCGAATCATGAATCATGAATCATGAATCGAATCATGAATCATGAATTGAATCATGAATCATGAATTGAATCATGATTAATGAATTATGAATTGAATCATGAATCATGAATCATGAATCATGAATTGAATCATGATTAATGAATCATGAATTGAATCATGAATCATTAATCATGAATCGAATCATGAATCATGAATCATGAATTGAATCATAAATTGAATCATAAATCATAAATCATGAATTGAATCATGAATCATGAATCGAATCATGAATCATGAATTGAATCATGAATCATGAATCGAATCATGAATCATGAATTGAATCATGAATCATGAATCATGAATTAAATCATGAATCATGAATCATGAATTGAATCATGAATCATGAATTGAATCATGAATCATGATTCGAATCATGAATTAAATAATAAATCATGAATCATGAATTAAATCTTGAATCATGAATCGAATCATGAATCATGAATTGAATCATAAATTGAATCATAAATCATAAATCATGAATTGAATCATGAATCATGAATCGAATCATGAATCATGAATTGAATCATGAATCATGAATTAAATCATGAATCATGAATCATGAATCGAATCATGAATCATGAATCGAATCATGAATCATGAATCGAAACATGAATCATGAATTGAATCATGAATCATGAATTGAATCATGAATTATGAATCGAAACACGAATCATGAAATGAATCATGAATCATGAAACGAATCATAAATCATTAATCATGAATCGAATCATGAATCATGAATTGAATCATGAATCATGAATTGAATCATGAATCATGAATCATGAATCATGAATCATGAATCGAATCATGAATCATAAATCATGAATCATGAATCATGAATCATGAATCATGAATTGAATCATGAAATGAATCATGAATCATGAATTGAATCATAATTTGAATCATTAATCATGAATCATGAATCATGAATCATGAATCGAATCATGAGTCATGAATCCTGAATTGAATCATGAATCATGAATCATGAATCATGAATCATGAATTGAATCATAAAATGAATCATGAATCATGAATCATGAATCATAAATCGAATCATGAATCTCGAATCATGAATTGAATCATGAATCATGAATTGAATCATAAATCATGAATCATGAATTGAATCATAAATCATAAATCAAATCATGAATCATGAATTGAATCATGAATCATGAATCATGAATCGAATCATGAATCATGAATCATGAAACGAATTATGAATCATGAATTGAATCGTGAATCATGAATTTAATCATGAATAGAATCATGAAACATGAATTGAATCATGAATAATGAATTTAATCATGAATCATGAATTGCATCATGAATCATGAATTGAATCATGAATCATGAATCAAATCTTGAATCATGAATTAAATCATGAATCATAAATTGAATCATAATTCATGAATCGAATCATGAATCATGAATTGAATCATGAATCATGAATCAAATCATGAATCATGAATTAAATCATGAATCATAAATTGAATCATAATTCATGAATCGAATCATGAATCATGAATTGAATCATGAATCATGAATTGAATCATGAATTGAATCATAAATCATGAATCATGAAATGAATCATGAATTGAATCATAAATCATGAATCATGAATTGAATCATGAATCATGAATCGAATCATGAATCATGAATTGAATCATGAATCATGAATCATGAATCATGAATCATGAATGGAATCATAAATCATGAATTGAATCATGAATCATGAATTGAATCATGAATCATGAATCATGAATCATGAATTGAATCATGAATCATGAATCATCAATTGAATAATGTATCATGAATCGAATCATGAATCATGAATCATGTATCATGAATCATGAATCGAATCATGAATCATGAATTGAATCATGAATCATAAATTGAATCATGAATAATGAATCATGATTAATGAATTGAATCATGAATCATGAATCAAATCATGAATCATGAATTGAATCATGAATCATGAATCGAATAATGAATCATAAATCATGAATTGAATCATGAATCGAATCATGAATCATGAATCAAATCATGAATCATGAATTGAATCATGAATCATGAATCGAATAATGAATCATAAATCATGAATTGAATCATGAATCGAATCATGAATCATGAATTGAATCATGAATCATGAATCATGAATCATGAATCGAATCACTAATCATGAATTGAATCATGAATCATGAATTGAATCATGAATCATGAATCATGAATTGAATCATGAATCATGAATCATGAATCGAATCATGAATCATGAATCATGAATTGAATCATGAATCATGAATCTTGAATCATGAATCGAATCATGAATCATGAATTGAATCATGAATCATGAATTGAATCATGAATCTTGAATCATGAATTGAATCAGGAATCATGAATCATGAATCGAATCATGAATCATGAATTGAATCATAAATTGAATCATAAATCATAAATCATGAATTGAATCATGAATCATGAATCGAATCATGAATCATGAATTGAATCATGAATCATGAATCATGAATAAAATCATGAATCATGAATCATGAATCATGAATCGAATCATGAATCATGAATCGAAACATGAATCATGAATTGAATCATGAATCATGAATTGAATCATGAATTATGAATCAAAACACGAATCATGAAATGAATCACGAATCATGAAACGAATCATAAATCATTAATCATGAATCGAATCATGAATCATGAATTGAATCATGAATCATGAATTGAATCATAAATCATGAATTGAATCATGAATCATGAATCATAAATCATGAATCATGAATTGAATCATGAATCATGAATCATGAATTGAATCATGAATCATGAATCATGAATTGAATCATAAATTGAATCATAAATCATAAATCATGAATTGAATCATGAATCATGAATCGAATCATGAATCATGAATTGAATCATGAATCATGAATCATGAATAAAATCATGAATCCTGACTCATGAATCGAATCATGAATCATGAATCGAATCATGAATCCTGAATCATGAATCGAATCATGAATCATGAATCATGAATTGAATCATGAATCATGAATCATGAATTGAATCATTAAAATGAATCATGAATCATGAATTGAATCATAATTTGAATCATGAATCATGAATCATAAATCATGAATCATGAATCGAATCATGAATCATGAATCCTGAATTGAATCATGAATCATGAATCATGAATCATGAATTAAATCATAAATGAATCATGAATCATGAATCTCGAATCATGAATTGAATCATGAATCATGAATTGAATCATGAATTGAATCATAAATCATGAATCATGAATTGAATCATAAATCATGAATCATGAATTGAATCATAAATCATAAATCGAATCATGAATCATGAATCGAATCATGAATCATGAATCGAATCATGAATCATGAATCATGAATCGAATTATGAATCATGAATTGAATCATGAATCATGAATTTAATCATGAATCATGAATCGAATCATGAAACATGAATTGAATCATGAATAATGAATTGAATCATGAATCATGAATTGCATCATGAATCATGAATTGAATCATGAATCATGAATCAAATCTTGAATAATGAATTAAATCATGAATCATAAATTGAATCATAATTCATGAATCGAATCATGATTAATGAATTGAATCATGAATCAGGAATCAAATCATGAATCATGAATTAAATCATGAATCATGAATTGAATCATGAATTGAATCATAAATCATGAATCATGAATTGAATCATGAATCATGAATCATGAATTATGAATCGAATCATGAATCATTAATTGAATCATGAATCATGAATTGAATCATGAATCATGAATCATGAATCATGAATTGAATCATGAAATGAATCATGAATCATGAATTGAATCATAATTTGAATCATGAATCATGAATCATAAATCATGAATCATGAATCGAATCATGAATCATGAATCCTGAATTGAATCATGAATCATGAATCATGAATCATGAATTGAATCATAAAATGAATCATGAATCATAAATCATGAATCATGAATTGAATCATGAATCATAAATCATGAATAAAATCATGAATCATGAATCATGAATCATGAATCGAATCATGAATCATGAATCGAAACATGAATCATGAATTGAATCATGAATCATGAATTGAATCATGAATTATGAATCAAAACACGAATCATGAAATGAATCACGAATCATGAAACGAATCATAAATCATTAATCATGAATCGAATCATGAATCATGAATTGAATCATGAATCATGAGTTGAATCATAAATCATGAATTGAATCATGAATCATGAATCATAAATCATGAATCATGAATTGAATCATGAATCATGAATCATGAATTGAATCATGAATCATGAATCATGAATTAAATCATAAATTGAATCATAAATCATAAATCATGAATTGAATCATGAATCATGAATCGAATCATGAATCATGAATTGAATCATGAATCATGAATCATGAATAAAATCATGAATCCTGACTCATGAATCGAATCATGAATCATGAATCGAATCATGAATCCTGAATCATGAATCGAATCATGAATCATGAATCATGAATTGAATCATGAATCATGAATCATGAATTGAATCATTAAAATGAATCATGAATCATGAATTGAATCATAATTTGAATCATGAATCATGAATCATAAATCATGAATCATGAATCGAATCATGAATCATGAATCCTGAATTGAATCATGAATCATGAATCATGAATCATGAATTGAATCATAAAATGAATCATGAATCATGAATCTCGAATCATGAATTGAATCATGAATCATGAATTGAATCATGAATTGAATCATAAATCATGAATCATGAATTGAATCATAAATCATGAATCATGAATTGAATCATAAATCATAAATCGAATCATGAATCATGAATCGAATCATGAATCATGAATCGAATCATGAATCATGAATCATGAATCGAATTATGAATCATGAATTGAATCATGAATCATGAATTTAATCATGAATCATGAATCGAATCATGAAACATGAATTGAATCATGAATAATGAATTGAATCATGAATCATGAATTGCATCATGAATCATGAATTGAATCATGAATCATGAATCAAATCATGAATCATGAATTAAATCATGAATCATAAATTGAATCATAATTAATGAATCAAATCATGAATCATGAATTGAATCATGAATCATGAATTGAATCATGAATTGAATCATAAATCATGAATCATGAATTGAATCATGATTCATGAATCATGAATTATGAATCGAATCATGAATCATTAATTGAATCATGAATCATGAATTGAATCATGAATCATGAATCATGAATCATGAATTGAATCATGAAATGAATCATGAATCATGAATTGAATCATAATTTGAATCATGAATCATGAATCATAAATCATGAATCATGAATCGAATCATGAATCATGAATCCTGAATTGAATCATGAATCATGAATCATGAATCATGAATTGAATCATAAAATGAATCATGAATCATAAATCATGAATCATGAATTGAATCATGAATCATGAATCGAATCATGAATCTCGAATCATGAATTGAATCATGAATCATGAATTGAATCATAAATCATGAATCATGAATTGAATCATAAATCATAAATCGAATCATGAATCATGAATTGAATCATGAATCATGAATCATGAATCATGAATTGAATCATAAAATGAATCATGAATCATAAATCATGAATCATGAATTGAATCATGAATCATAAATCATGAATAAAATCATGAATCATGAATCATGAATCATGAATCGAATCATGAATCATGAATCGAAACATGAATCATGAATTGTGAATCATGAATCATGAATTGAATCATGAATTATGAATCAAAACACGAATCATGAAATGAATCACGAATCATGAAACGAATCATAAATCATTAATCATGAATCGAATCATGAATCATGAATTGAATCATGAATCATGAGTTGAATCATAAATCATGAATTGAATCATGAATCATGAATCATAAATCATGAATCATGAATTGAATCATGAATCATGAATCATGAATTGAATCATGATCATGAATCATGAATTAAATCATAAATTGAATCATAAATCATAAATCATGAATTGAATCATGAATCATGAATCGAATCATGAATCATGAATTGAATCATGAATCATGAATCATGAATAAAATCATGAATCCTGACTCATGAATCGAATCATGAATCATGAATCGAATCATGAATCCTGAATCATGAATCGAATCATGAATCATGAATCATGAATTGAATCATGAATCATGAATCATGAATTGAATCATTAAAATGAATCATGAATCATGAATTGAATCATAATTTGAATCATGAATCATGAATCATAAATCATGAATCATGAATCGAATCATGAATCATGAATCCTGAATTGAATCATGAATCATGAATCATGAATCATGAATTGAATCATAAAATGAATCATGAATCATGAATCTCGAATCATGAATTGAATCATGAATCATGAATTGAATCATGAATTGAATCATAAATCATGAATCATGAATTGAATCATAAATCATGAATCATGAATTGAATCATAAATCATAAATCGAATCATGAATCATGAATCGAATCATGAATCATGAATCGAATCATGAATCATGAATCATGAATCGAATTATGAATCATGAATTGAATCATGAATCATGAATTTAATCATGAATCATGAATCGAATCATGAAACATGAATTGAATCATGAATAATGAATTGAATCATGAATCATGAATTGCATCATGAATCATGAATTGAATCATGAATCATGAATCAAATCATGAATCATGAATTAAATCATGAATCATAAATTGAATCATAATTAATGAATCAAATCATGAATCATGAATTGAATCATGAATCATGAATTGAATCATGAATTGAATCATAAATCATGAATCATGAATTGAATCATGATTCATGAATCATGAATTATGAATCGAATCATGAATCATTAATTGAATCATGAATCATGAATTGAATCATGAATCATGAATCATGAATCATGAATTGAATCATGAAATGAATCATGAATCATGAATTGAATCATAATTTGAATCATGAATCATGAATCATAAATCATGAATCATGAATCGAATCATGAATCATGAATCCTGAATTGAATCATGAATCATGAATCATGAATCATGAATTGAATCATAAAATGAATCATGAATCATAAATCATGAATCATGAATTGAATCATGAATCATGAATCGAATCATGAATCTCGAATCATGAATTGAATCATGAATCATGAATTGAATCATAAATCATGAATCATGAATTGAATCATAAATCATAAATCGAATCATGAATCATGAATTGAATCATGAATCATGAATCATGAATCGAATCATGAATCATGAATCATGAATCGAATTATGAATCATGAATTGAATCATGAATCATGAATTTAATCATGAATCATGAATCGTATCATGAAACATGAATTGAATCATGAATAATGAATTGAATCATGAATCATGAATTGCATCATGAATCATGAATTGAATCATGAATCATGAATCAAATCTTGAATCATGAATTAAATCATGAATCATAAATTGAATCATAATTCATGAATCGAATCATGAATCATGAATTGAATCATGAATCATGAATTGAATCATGAATCATGAATCAAATCATGAATCATGAATTAAATCATGAATCATAAATTGAATCATAATTCATGAATTGAATCATGAATCATGAATTGAGTCATGAATCATCAATTGAATCATGAATTGAATCATAAATCATGAATCATGAATTGAATCATGAATCATGAATCGAATCATGAATCATGAATTGAATCATGAATCATGAAATATTAATCATGAATCATGAATCATGAATCATGAATCGAATCATGAATCATGAATTGAATCAAGAATCATGAATTGAATCATGAATCATGAATCATGAATCATGAATTGAATCATGAATCATGAATCATGAATTGAATCATGAATCATGAATCGAATCATGAATCATGAATCATGAATAATGAATCGAATAATGAATCATGAATTGAATCATGAATCATGAATTGAATCATGAATCATGAATCATGATTCATGAATTGAATCATGAATCATGAATCAAATCATGAATCATGAATTGAATCATGAGTCATGAATCGAATTATGAATCATGAATCATGAATTGAATCATGAATCATGAATTGAATCATGAATTGAATCATAAATCATAAATCATGAATTGAATCATGAATCGAATCATGAATCATGAATTGAATCATGAATCATAAATCATGAATTGAATCATGAATCATGAATCATGAATTAAATCATGAATCATGAATCATGAATTGAATCATGAATCATGAATCATGAATTGAATCATGAATCATGAATCATTAATTGAATCATGAATCATGAATTGAATCATGAATCATGAATCATGAATCGAATCATGAATCATGAATTGAATCATGAATCATGAATCATGAATTGAATCATGAATCATGAATCAAATCATGAATCATGAATAATGAATTGAATCATGAATCATGAATTAAATCATGAATCATAAATTGAATCATGAATCATGAATCGAATCATGAATCATGAATCATGAATTGAATCATGAATTATGAATTGAATCATGAATCATGAATCATGAATTGAATCATGAATTGAATCATAAATCATGAATCATGAATTGAATCATGAATCATGAATTGAATCATGAATCATGAATCATGAATTGAATCATAAATCATGAATTAAATCATGAATCATGAATTGAATCATGAATCATGAATAGAATCATGAATCATGAATCATGAATTGAATCATTAATCATGAATTGAATCATGAATTGAATCATAAATCATGAATCATGAATTGAATCATGAATCATGAATCGAATCATGAATCATGTATTGAATCATGAATCATGAATCATGAATCATGAATCATGAATTGAATCATGAATCATGAATCATGAATTGAATCATGAATCATGAATCAAATCATGAATTAAATAATGAATCATGAATCATGAATTGAATCATGAATCATGAATCGAATCATGAATCATGAATTGAATCATGAATCATGAATTGAATCATAAATTGAATCATAAATCATGAATCGAATCATGAATCATGAATTGAATCATGAATCATGAATCGAATCATGAATCATGAATCATGAATCGAATCATGAATCATGAATTGAATCATGAATCATGAATCATGAATCGAATCATGAATTATGAATCGAATCATGAATCATGAATCGAATCATGAATAATGAATCATGAATCGAATTAATGAATCATGAATCATGAATTGAATCATGAATCATGAATCATGAATCATGAATCGAATCATGAATCATGAATTCAATCATGAATCATGAATTGAATCATGAATCATGAATGATGAATCATGAATTGAATCATGAATCATGAATTGAATCATGAATCATGAATTGAATCATGAATCATAAATCATGAATTGAATCGTGAATCATGAAATGAATCATGAATTTAATCATGAATCATGAATCATGAATTTAATCATGAATCATGAATCATGATTCATGAATTGAATCATGAATCATGAGTCAAATCATGAATCATGAATTCAATCATGAATCGAATTATGAATCATGAATCATGAATTGAATCATGAATCATTAATTGAATCATGAATTGAATCATAAATCATGAATCATGAATTGAATCATGAATCATGAATCGAATCATGAATCATGAATTGAATCATGAATCATGAATCATGAATCATGAATCGAATCATGAATCATGAATTGAATCATGAATCATGAATCATGAATTGAATCATAAATTGAATCATAAATCATAAATCATGAATTGAATCATGAATCATGAATCGAATCATGAATCATGAATTGAATCATGAATCATGAATCATGAATCGAATCATGAATCATGAATCATGAATTGAATCATAAATTGAATCATAAATCATAAATCATGAATTGAATCATGAATCATGAATCGAATCATGAATCATGAATTGAATCACGAATCATGAATCATGAATCATGAATCATGAATAAAATCATGAATCATGAATCATGAATCGAATCATGAATCATGAATCGAAACATGAATCATGAAATGAATCATGAATCATGAAACGAATCATAAATCATTAATCATGAATTGAATCATGAATCATGAATTGAATCATGAATCATGAATCATGAATTGAATCATAAATTGAATCATAAATCATAAATCATGAATTGAATCATGAATCATGAATTGAATCATGAATCATGAATCATGAATAAAATCATGAATCATGAATCATGAATCATGAATCGAATCATGAATCATGAATCGAATCATAAATCATGAATTGAATCATGAATCATGAATCATGAATTAAATCATGAATCATGAATCATGAATCATGAATTGAATCATGAATCATGAATCATGAATTGAATCATGAATCATGAATCATGAATTGAATCATGAATCATGATTCGCATCATGAATTAAATAATAAATCATGAATCATGAATTAAATCATGAATCATGAATCATGATTTGAATCATAAATCATGATTTGAATCATAAATCATGAATCTAATCATGAATCATGAATCCAATCATGAATCATGAATTGAATCATGATTCATGAATCATGAATTGAATCATGAATCATGAATCATGAATTATGAATTATGATTTGAATCATGAATCATGAATTGAATCATGAATTGAATCTTGAATCATGAATCATGAATCATGAATCGAATCATGAATCATGAATCGAATAATGAATCATGAAATGAATCATGAATTAAATTATGAATTGAATCATAAATCATAAATCATGAATTGAATCATGAATCATGAATCATGAATTGAATCATGAATCATGAATTGAATCATGAATCATGAATCGAATCATGAATCATAAATTGAATCATGAATCATGAATCGAATCATGAATCATGAATTGAATCATGAATCATGAATCATGAATTGAATCATGAATCATGAATCAAATCATGAATCATGAATAATGAATTGAATCATGAATCATGAATCATGAATCATGAATTAAATCATGAATCATAAATTGAATCATGAATCATGAATCGAATCATGAATCATGAATCATGAATTGAATCATGAATTATGAATTGAATCATGAATCATGAATTGAATCATGAATCATGAATTGAATCATGAATTGAATCATAAATCATGAATCATGAATTGAATCATGAATCATGAATCGAATCATGAATCATGAATTGAATCATGAATCATGAATCATGAATTGAATCATGAATCATGAATTAAATCATGAATCATGAATTGAATAATGAATCATGAATCGAATCATGAATCATGAATCATGAATTGAATCATGAATCATGAATTAAATCATGAATCATAAATTGAAACATGAATTATGAATCGAATCATGAATCATGAATCATGAATTGAATCATGAATTATGAATTGAATCATGAATAATGAATTGAATCATGAATCATGAATTGAATCATGATTAT
>NW_027447292.1:0-33843 GCF_038048845.1 Mixophyes fleayi | reverse complement strand
TTTCATGATTCAATTCATGATTCATGATTCAATTCATGATTCATGATTCAATTCATGATTTATGATTCGATTCATGATTCATGATTCAGTTCATAATTCAATTCATGATTCATGAATCAATTTATGATTCATGATTCATGATTCATGATTCAAATCATGATTCATGATTCATGATTCAATTCATGATTCAATTCATGATTCATGAATCAATTTATGATTCATGATTCGTGATTTATGATTCAATTCATGATTCATGATTCATGATTCATGATTCATGATTTAATTCATGATTAATGATTCATGATTCAATTCATAATTCAATTCATGATTCATGAATCAATTTATGATTCATGATTCATGATTCTTGATTCAAGATTCAATTCATGATTCAATTCATGATTCATGAATCAATTTATGATTCATGATTCATGATTTATGATTCAATTCATGATTCATGATTTATGATTCAATTCATGATTCCTGATTCATGATTCCTGATTCATGATTCATGATTCATGATTCCATTCATGATTCATGATTCGATTCATGATTCTTGATTCATGATTCGATTCATGATTCATGATTCATGATTCATGATTCAAATCATGATTCATTATTCGATTCATGATTCATGATTCATGATTCAATTCAAGATTCATGATTCATGATTCAATTCATGATTCATGATTCATTTCATGATTCAATTCATGATTCATGATTCGATTCATGATTCATGATTTAATTCATGATTCAATTCATGATTCATGATTTGATTCATTATTCATGATTCAATTCATGATTCATGATTCAATTCATGATTCATGATTCAATTCATGATTCATGATTTAAGATACATGATTCAATTCATGATTCATGATTCATGATTCAATTGATGATTCATGATTCATGATTCGATTCATGATTCATGATTCAATTCATGATTCATGATTCAAGATTCATATTTCAATTCATGATTCATGATTCGATTCATGAATCTTGATTCATGATTCATGATTCGATTCATGATTCATGATTCATGATTCAATTCATGATTCAATTCATGATTCATGAATCAATTTATGATTCATGATTCATGATTTATGATTCAATTCATGATTCATGATTCATGATTCATGATTCATGATTCATGATTTAATTCATGATTAATGATTCATGATTCAATTCATAATTCAATTCATGATTCATGAATCAATTTATGATTCATGATTCATGATTCATGATTCAAATAATGATTCATGATTCATGATTCGATTCATGATTCAATTCATGATTCATGATTCATGATTCAATTCATGATTCATAATTTATGATTCATGATTCAATAAATGATTCATGATTCAATTCATGATTCGATTCCTGATTCAATTCATGATTCATGATTCGATTTATGATTCATGATTCATAAATTCAATTCATGATTCATGATTCAATTCAAGATTCATGATTCATGATTCAAATTATGATTCAATTCAAGATTCATGATTCGATTCATGATTCATGATTCGATTCATGATTCATGATTCATGATTCAATTCATGATTCATGATTCATGATTCAATTCATGATTCATGTTTCGAATCATGATTCTTGATTCATGATTCGATTAATGATTCATGATTCAAGATGCAATTCATAATTCATGATTCATGATTCAATTCATGATTCATGCTTCATGATTGATGATTTAATTCATGATTCATGATTCGATTCCTGATTTATGATTCAATTCATGATTCAATTCCTGATTCATTTCATGATTCATGATTCAATTTATGATTCTTGATTCATGATTCAATTCATGATTCATGATTCATGACTCGATTCATGATTCATGATTAGTGATTCAATTCATGATTCAATTCATGATTCAATTCATGATTCATGATTCAATTCATGATTCGATTCATGATTCATGATTCGATTCATGATTCATGATTCAATTCATGATTCATGTTTCATGATTCAATTCATGATTCATGATTCATGATTCATGATTCGATTCATGATTCATGATTCAATTCATGATGCATGATTCGATTCATGAATCTTGATTCATGATTCATGATTCATGATTCAATTCATGATTCATGATTCATGATTCAATTCATGATTCATGATTCAATTCATGATTCATGATTCAATTCATGATTTATGATTCGATTCATGTTTCATGATTCATGATTCAATTCATGATTCATGATTTATGATTCATGATTCAATTCATGATTCGATTCATGATTCAATTCATGATTCATGATTTGATTCATGATTCATGATTAATGATTCAATTCATGATTCAATTCAAGATTCATGATTCGATTCATGATTCAATTCATGATTCATGATTCAATAATGATTCATAATTCATGATTCATGATTCAATTCATGATTCATGATTCATGATTCAATTCATGATTCATGATTCATAATTTAAGATTTAATTCATAATTCATGATTCATGATTCAATTCATGATTCAATTCATGATTCATGATTTGATTCATTATTCATGATTCAATTCATGATTCATGATTCAATTCATGATTCATGATTCATGATTCATGATTCGATTCATGATTCATGATTCAATTCATGATTCATGATTTAAGATACATGATTCAATTCATGATTCATGATTCATGATTCAATTGATGATTCATGATTCATGATTCGATTCATGATTCATGATTCAATTCATGATTCATGATTCAAGATTCATAATTCAATTCATGATTCATGATTCGATTCATGAATCTTGATTCATGATTCATGATTCATGATTCAATTCATGATTCATGATTCAATTCATGATTTATGATTCAATTCATGATTCATGATTCGATTCATGAATCTTGATTCATGATTCATGATTCAATTCATGATTCATGATTCATGATTCAATTCATGATTTATGATTTAATTCATGATTCATGATTCATGATTCAATTCATGATTCATGATTCATGATTCATGATTCAATTCATGATTCATGATTCAAATCATGATTCTTAATTCATGATTCATGATTCGATTCATGATTCATGATTCAAGATGCAATTCATAATTCATGATTCTTGATTCAATTCATGATTCATGCTTCATGATTGATGATTTAATTCATGATTCATGATTCGATTCCTGATTTATGATTCAATTCATGATTCGATTCCTGATTTATGATTCAATTCATGATTCAATTCCTGATTCATTTCATGATTCATGATTCAATTTATGATTCTTGATTCATGATTCAATTCATGATTCATGATTCATGACTCAATTCATGATTCATGATTAGTGATTCAATTCATGATTCAATTCATGATTCAATTCATGATTCATGATTCAATTCATGATTCAATTCATGATTCATGATTCGATTCATGATTCATGATTCAATTCATGATTCATGTTTCATGATTCAATTCATGATTCATGATTCAATTCATGATGCATGATTCGATTCATGAATCTTGATTCATGATTCATGATTCGATTCATGATTCATGATTCATGATTCAATTCATGATTCATGATTCATGATTCAATTCATGATTCATGATTCAATTCATGATTCATGATTCATGATTCAATTCATGATTTATGATTCGATTCATGTTTCATGATTCATGATTCAATTCATGATTCATGATTTATGATTCATGATTCAATTCATGATTCGATTTCTGATTCAATTCATGATTCATGATTCGATTTATGATTCATGATTCATAAATTCAATTCATGATTCATGATTCAATTCATGATTCATGATTTGATTCATGATTCATGATTAATGATTCAATTCATGATTCAATTCAAGATTCATGATTCGATTCATGATTCAATTCATGATTCATGAATTAATTAATGATTCATAATTCATGATTCGATTCATAATTCATGATTCGATTCATGATTCATTTCATGATTCATGATTTGATTCATGATTCAATTCATGATTCATGATTCATGATTCGATTCATGATTTATGATTCAATTCATGATTCATGATTCAATTCATGATTCATGATTCATGATTCAATTCATGATTCATGATTCATGATTCAAGATTTAATTCATGATTCATGATTCATGATTCAATTCATGATTCATGATTGATGATTCAATTCATGATTCATGATTCAATTCATTATTCGATTCCTGATTCATGATTCATTTCATGATTCAATTCATGATTCATGATTCGATTCATGATTCATGATTCATGATTCAATTCATGATTCATGATTCATGATTCATGATTCATGATTCGATTCATGATTCATGATTCAATTCATGATTCATGATTCGATTCATGATTCATGATTCAATTCATGATTCATGATTCAAGATTCATAATTCAATTCATGATTCATGATTCGATTCATGATTCATGATTCAATTCATGATTCATGATTCAATTCATGATGCATGATTCAATTCATGATTCATGATTCATGATTCAATTCATGATTCATGATTCAATTCATGATTCATGATTCAATTCATGATTTATGATTCGATTCATGTTTCATGATTCATGATTCAATTCATGATTCATGATTTATGATTCATGATTCAATTCATGATTCGATTCATGATTCAATTCATGATTCATGATTTGATTCATGATTCATGATTAATGATTCAATTCATGATTCAATTCAAGATTCATGATTCGATTCATGATTCAATTCATGATTCATGATTCAATAATGATTCATAATTCATGATTCATGATTCAATTTATGATTCATGATTCATGATTCATGATTCGATTCATGATTTATGATTCGATTCATGATTCATGATTCAATTCATGATTCATGATTCATGATTCAATTCATGATTCATGATTCATAATTTAAGATTTAATTCATAATTCATGATTCATGATTCAATTCATGATTCAATTCATGATTCATGATTTGATTCATTATTCATGATTCAATTCATGATTCATGATTCAATTCATGATTCATGATTCATGATTCATGATTCGATTCATGATTCATGATTCAATTCATGATTCATGATTTAAGATACATGATTCAATTCATGATTCATGATTCATGATTCAATTGATGATTCATGATTCATGATTCGATTCATGATTCATGATTCAATTCATGATTCATGATTCAAGATTCATAATTCAATTCATGATTCATGATTCGATTCATGAATCTTGATTCAATTCATGATTCATGATTCAATTCATGATTTATGATTCAATTCATGATTCATGATTCGATTCATGAATCTTGATTCATGATTCATGATTCAATTCATGATTCATGATTCATGATTCAATTCATGATTTATGATTTAATTCATGATTCATGATTCATGATTCAATTCATGATTCATGATTCATGATTCAATTCATGATTCATGATTCGAATCATGATTCTTAATTCATGATTCATGATTCGATTCATGATTCATGATTCAAGATGCAATTCATAATTCATGATTCTTGATTCAATTCATGATTCATGCTTCATGATTGATGATTTAATTCATGATTCATGATTCGATTCCTGATTTATGATTCAATTCATGATTCGATTCCTGATTTATGATTCAATTCATGATTCAATTCCTGATTCATTTCATGATTCATGATTCAATTTATGATTCTTGATTCATGATTCAATTCATGATTCATGATTCATGACTCAATTCATGATTCATGATTAGTGATTCAATTCATGATTCAATTCATGATTCAATTCATGATTCATGATTCAATTCATGATTCAATTCATGATTCATGATTCGATTCATGATTCATGATTCAATTCATGATTCATGTTTCATGATTCAATTCATGATTCATGATTCATGATTCATGATTCGATTCATGATTCGTGATTCAATTCATGATGCATGATTCGATTCATGAATCTTGATTCATGATTCATGATTCGATTCATGATTCATGATTCAATTCATGATTCATGATTCATGATTCAATTCATGATTCATGATTCAATTCATGATTCATGATTCATGATTCAATTCATGATTTATGATTCGATTCATGTTTCATGATTCATGATTCAATTCATGATTCATGATTTATGATTCATGATTCAATTCATGATTCGATTTCTGATTCAATTCATGATTCATGATTCGATTTATGATTCATGATTCATAAATTCAATTCATGATTCATGATTCAATTCATGATTCATGATTTGATTCATGATTCATGATTAATGATTCAATTCATGATTCAATTCAAGATTCATGATTCGATTCATGATTCAATTCATGATTCATGATTCAATTAATGATTCATAATTCATGATTCGATTCGTGATTCGATTCATGATTCATTTCATGATTCATGATTTGATTCATGATTCAATTCATGATTCATGATTCATGATTCGATTCATGATTTATGATTCAATTCATGATTCATGATTCAATTCATGATTCATGATTCATGATTCAATTCATGATTCATGATTCATGATTCAAGATTTAATTCATGATTCATGATTCATGATTCAATTCATGATTCATGATTGATGATTCAATTCATGATTCATGATTCAATTCATTATTCGATTCCTGATTCCTGATTCATTTCATGATTCAATTCATGATTCATGATTCGATTCATGATTCATGATTCATGATTCAATTCATGATTCATGATTCATGATTCATGATTCATGATTCGATTCATGATTCATGATTCAATTCATGATTCATGATTCAAGATTCATAATTCAATTCATGATTCATGATTCGATTCATGATTCATGATTCAATTCATGATTCATGATTCAATTCATGATTCATGATTCATGATTCAATTCATGATTCATGATTCATGATTCAATTCATGATTTATGATTCGATTCATGATTCATGATTCAGTTCATAATTCAATTCATGATTCATGAATCAATTTATGATTCAGGATTCATGATTCATGATTCAATTCATGATTCATGATTCATGATTCAATTCATGATTTATGATTCAATTCATGATTCATGATTCAGTTCATAATTCAATTCATGATTCATGAATCAATTTATGATTCATGATTCATGATTCATGATTCAAATCATGATTCATGATTCATGATTCAATTCATGATTCAATTCATGATTCATGAATCAATTTATGATTCATGATTCGTGATTTATGATTCAATTCATGATTCATGATTCATGATTCATGATTCATGATTTAATTCATGATTAATGATTCATGATTCAATTCATAATTCAATTCATGATTCATGAATCAATTTATGATTCATGATTCATGATTCATGATTTAATTCATGATTAATGATTCAAGATTCAATTCATGATTCAATTCATGATTCAATTCATGATTCAATTCATGATTCATGATTCAATTCATGATTCATGAATCAATTTATGATTCATGATTCATGATTTATGATTCAATTCATGATTCATGATTCATGATTTATGATTCAATTCATTCATGATTCCTGATTCATGATTCATGATTCCATTCATGATTCATGATTCGATTCATGATTCTTGATTCATGATTCGATTCATGATTCATGATTCATGATTCATGATTCAAATCACTATTCATTATTCGATTCATGATTCATGATTCATGATTCAATTCAAGATTCATGATTCATGATTCAATTCATGATTCAATTCATGATTCATGATTCATTTCATGATTCAATTCATGATTCATGATTCGATTCATGATTCATGATTTAATTCATGATTCAATTCATGATTCATGATTTGATTCATTATTCATGATTCAATTCATGATTCATGATTCAATTCATGATTCATGATTCATGATTCGATTCATGATTCATGATTCAATTCATGATTCATGATTTAAGATACATGATTCAATTCATGATTCATGATTCATGATTCAATTGATGATTCATGATTCATGATTCGATTCATGATTCATGATTCAATTCATGATTCATGATTCAAGATTCATAATTCAATTCATGATTCATGATTCGATTCATGAATCTTGATTCATGATTCATGATTCGATTCATGATTCATGATTCATTATTCAATTCATGATTTATGATTCAATTCATGATTCATGATTCGATTCATGAATCTTGATTCATGATTCATGATTCATGATTCATGATTCAATTCATGATTTATGATTTAATTCATGATTCATGATTCATGATTCAATTCATGATTCATGATTCATGATTCAATTCATGATTTAATTCATGATTCATGAATCAATTTATGATTCATGATTCATGATTCATGATTCAAATAATGATTCATGATTCATGATTCATGATTCGATTCATGATTCATGATTCAATTCATGATTCATGATTCATGATTCAATTCATGATTCATAATTTATGATTCATGATTCAATAAATGATTCATGATTCAATTCATGATTCGATTCCTGATTCTATTCATGATTCATGATTTGATTTATGATTCATGATTCATAAATTCAATTCATGATTCATGATTTAATTCAAGATTCATGATTCATGATTCAAATTATGATTCAATTCAAGATTCATGATTCGATTCATGATTCATGATTCGATTCATGATTCATGATTCATGATTCAATTCATGATTCATGATTCATGATTCAATTCATGATTCATGATTCAAGATTCATAATTCAATTCATGATTCATGATTCGATTCATGAATCTTGATTCATGATTCATGATTCGATTCATGACTCATGATTCATGATTCAATTCATGATTTATGATTCAATTCATGATTCATGATTCGATTCATGAATCTTGATTCATGATTCATGATTCAATTCATGATTCATGATTCATGATTCAATTCATGATTTATGATTTAATTCATGATTCATGATTCATGATTCAATTCATGATTCATGATTCATGATTCATGATTCAATTCATGATTCATGATTCGAATCATGATTCTTAATTCATGATTTATGATTCGATTCATGATTCATGATTCAAGATGCAATTCATAATTCATGATTCATGATTCAATTCATGATTCATGCTTCATGATTGATGATTTAATTCATGATTCATGATTCGATTCCTGATTTATGATTCAATTCATGATTCGATTCCTGATTCATTTCATGATTCATGATTCAATTTATGATTCTTGATTCATGATTCAATTCATGATTCATGATTCATGACTCGATTCATGATTCATGATTAGTGATTCAATTCATGATTCAATTCATGATTCAATTCATGATTCATGATTCAATTCATGATTTGATTCATGATTCATGATTCGATTCATGATTCATGATTCAATTCATGATTCATGTTTCATGATTCAATTCATGATTCATGATTCATGATTCATGATTCGATTCATGATTCATGATTCAATTCATGATGCATGATTCGATACATGAATCTTGATTCATGATTCATGATTCGATTCATGATTCATGATTCATGATTCGATTCATGAATCTTGATTCATGATTCATGATTCGATTCATGATTCATGATTCATTATTCAATTCATGATTTATGATTCAATTCATGAGTCATGATTCGATTCATGAATCTTGATTCATGATTCATGATTCATGATTCATGATTCAATTCATGATTTATGATTTAATTCATGATTCATGATTCATGATTCAATTCATGATTCATGATTCATGATTCAATTCATGATTTAATTCATGATTCATGAATCAATTTATGATTCATGATTCATGATTCATGATTCAAATAATGATTCATGATTCATGATTCATGATTCGATTCATGATTCATGATTCAATTCATGATTCATGATTCATGATTCAATTCATGATTCATAATTTATGATTCATGATTCAATAAATGATTCATGATTCAATTCATGATTCGATTCCTGATTCTATTCATGATTCATGATTTGATTTATGATTCATGATTCATAAATTCAATTCATGATTCATGATTTAATTCAAGATTCATGATTCATGATTCAAATTATGATTCAATTCAAGATTCATGATTCGATTCATGATTCATGATTCGATTCATGATTCATGATTCGATTCATGATTCATGATTCAATTCATGATTCATGTTTCATGATTCAATTCATGATTCATGATTCATGATTCATGATTCGATTCATGATTCATGATTCAATTCATGATGCATGATTCGATACATGAATCTTGATTCATGATTCATGATTCGATTCATGATTCATGATTCATGATTCAATTCATGATTCATGATTCATGATTCAATTCATGATTCATGATTCAATGCATGATTCATTATTCATGATTCAATTCATGATTTATGATTCGATTAATGTTTCATGATTCATGATTCAATTCATGATTCATGATTTATGATTCATGATTCAATTCATGATTCGATTCCTGATTCAATTCATGATTCATGATTCGATTTATGATTCATGATTCATAAATTCAATTCATGATTCATGATTCAATTCATGATTCATGATTTGATTCATGATTCATGATTAATGATTCAATTCATGATTCAATTCAAGATTCATGATTCGATTCATGATTCAATTCATGATTCATGATTCAATTAATGATTCATGATTCGATTCATAATTCATGATTCGATTCATGATTCATTTCATGATTCATGATTTGATTCATGATTCAATTCATGATTCATGATTCATGATTCGATTCATGATTTATGATTCAATTCATGATTCATGATTCATGATTCAATTCATGATTCATGATTCATGATTCAATTCATGATTCATGATTCATGATTCAAGATTTAATTCATAATTCATGATTCATGATTCAATTCATGATTCATGATTGATGATTCAATTCATGATTCATGATTCAATTCATTATTCGATTCCTGATTCATGATTCATTTCCTGATTCAATTCATGATTCATGATTCGATTCATGATTCATGATTCATGATTCAATTCATGATTCATGATTCATGATTCATGATTCATGATTCGATTCATGATTCATGATTCAATTCATGATTCATGATTCAAGATTCATAATTCAATTCATGATTCATGTTTCGATTCATGATTCATGATTCAATTCATGATTCATCATTCAATTCATGATTCATGATTCATGATTCAATTCATGATTCATGATTCATGATTCAATTCATGATTTATGATTCGATTCATGATTCATGATTCAGTTCATAATTCAATTCATGATTCATAAATCAATTTATGATTCATGATTCATGATTCATGATTCATGATTCAATTCATGATTCAATTCATGATTCATGAATTAATTTATGATTCATGATTCGTGATTTATGATTCAATTCATGATTCATGATTCATGATTCAATTCATGATTCATGATTCATGATTCAATTCATGATTTATGATTTAATCAATGATTCATGATTCATGATTCAATTTATGATTCATGATTCATGATTTATGATTCAATTCATGATTCATGATTCATGATTCATGATTCATGATTCATGATTTAATTCATGATTCATGATTCATGATTCAATTCATAATTCAATTCATGATTCATGAATCAATTTATGATTCATGATTCATGATTCATGATTCAAATAATGATTCATGATTCATGATTCATGATTCGATTCATGATTCATGATTCAATTCATGATTCATGATTCAATTCATGATTCATAATTTATGATTCATGATTCAATAAATGATTCATGATTCAATTCATGATTCGATTCCTGATTCAATTCATGATTCATGATTCGATTTATGATTCATGATTCATAAATTCAATTCATGATTCATGATTCAATTCAAGATTCATGATTCAAGATTCAAATTATGATTCAATTCAAGATTCATGATTCGATTCATGATTCATGATTCGATTCATGATTCATGATTCATGATTCAATTCATGATTCATGATTCGAATCATGATTCTTAATTCATGATTCATGATTCGATTCATGATTCATGATTCAAGATGCAATTCATAATTCATGATTCATGATTCAATTCATGATTCATGCTTCATGATTGATGATTTAATTCATGATTCATGATTCGATTCCTGATTTCTGATTCAATTCATGATTCGATTCCTGATTCATTTCATGATTCATGATTCAATTTATGATTCTTGATTCATGATTCAATTCATGATTCATGATTCAATTCATGATTCGATTCATGATTCATGATTTGATTCATGATTCATGATTCAATTCATGATTCATGTTTCATGATTCAATTCATGATTCATGATTCATGATTCATGATTCGATTCATGATTCATGATTCAATTCATGATGCATGATTCGATTCATGAATCTTGATTCATGATTCATGATTCATGATTCATGATTCAATTCATGATTCATGATTCATGATTTATGATTCGATTCATGTTTCATGATTCATGATTCAATTCATGATTCATGATTTATGATTCATGATTCAATTCATGATTCGATTCCTGATTCAATTCATGATTCATGATTCGATTTATGATTCATGATTCATAAATTTAATTCATGATTCATGATTCATGATTCAATTCATGATTCATAATTTGATTCATGATTCATGATTAATGATTCAATTCATGATTCAATCCAAGATTCATGATTCGATTCATGATTCAATTCATGATTCATGATTCAATTAATGATTCATAATTCATGATTTATGATTCGATTCATAATTCATGATTCGATTCATGATTCATTTCATGATTCATGATTCAATTCATGATTCATGATTCAATTCATGATTCATAATTTATGATTCATGATTCAATAAATGATTCATGATTCAATTCATGATTCGATTCCTGATTCAATTCATGATTCATGATTCGATTTATGATTCATGATTCATAAATTCAATTCATGATTCATGATTCAATTCAAGATTCATGATTCAAGATTCAAATTATGATTCAATTCAAGATTCATGATTCGATTCATGATTCATGATTCGATTCATGATTCATGATTCATGATTCAATTCATGATTCATGATTCGAATCATGATTATTAATTCATGATTCATGATTCGATTCATGATTCATGATTCGATTCATGATTCATGATTCAAGATGGAATTCATAATTCATGATTCATGCTTCATGATTGATGATTTAATTCATGATTCATGATTCGATTCCTGATTTCTGATTCAATTCATGATTCGATTCCTGATTCATTTCATGATTCATGATTCAATTCATGATTCATGATTCAATTCATGATTCGATTCATGATTCATGATTTGATTCATGATTCATGATTCAATTCATGATTCATGTTTCATGATTCAATTCATGATTCAATTCATGATTCATGATTCATGATTCGATTCATGATTCATGATTCAATTCATGATGCATGATTCGATTCATGAATCTTGATTCATGATTCATGATTCGATTCATGATTCATGATTCATGATTCAATTCATGATTCATGATTCATGATTCAATTCATGATTTATGATTCGATTCATGTTTCATGACTCATGATTCAATTCATGATTCATGATTTATGATTCATGATTCAATTCATGATTCGATTCCTGATTCAATTCATGATTCATGATTCGATTTATGATTCATGATTCATAAATTTAATTCATGATTCATGATTCATGATTCAATTCATGATTCATGATTTGATTCATGATTCATGATTAATGATTCAATTCATGATTCAATTCAAGATTCATGATTCGATTCATGATTCAATTCATGATTCATGATTCAATTAATGATTCATAATTCATGATTCATGATTCGATTCATAATTCATGATTCAATTCATGATTCATTTCATGATTCTAGATTTGATTCATGATTTGATTCATGATTCAATTCATGATTCAATTCATGATTCATGATTCGATTCATGATTTATGATTCGATTCATGATTCATGATTCATGATTCAATTCATGATTCATGATTCATGATTCAATTCATGATTCATGATTCATGATTCAAGATTTAATTCATAATTCATGATTCATGATTCAATTCATGATTCATGATTGATGATTCAATTCATGATTCATGATTCAATTCATTATTCGATTCCTGATTCATGATTCAATTCATGATTCATGATTCGATTCATGATTCATGATTCATGATTCAATTCATGATTCCTGATTTCATGATTCATATGATTCATGATTCAGATCTTCATGATTCATAATTCAATTCATGATTCATGATTCATGATTCAATTCATGATTCATGATTCATGATTCAATTCATGATTTATGATTCGTTTCATGATTCATGATTCAGTTCATAATTCAATTCATGATTCATGAATCAATTTATAAATCATGATTCATGATTCAAATCATGATTCATGATTCATGATTCAATTCATGATTCAATTCATGATTCATGAATCAATTTATGATTCATGATTCGTGATTTATGATTCAATTCATGATTCATGATTCATGATTCATGATTCATGATTCATGATTTAATTCATGATTAATGATTCATGATTCAATTCATAATTCAATTCATGATTCATGAATCAATTTATGATTCATGATTCATGTTTCATGATTCATGATTTAATTCATGATTAATGATTCAAGATTCAATTCATGATTGAATTCATGATTCAATTCATGATTCATGAATCAATTTATGATTCATAATTCATGATTTATGATTCAATTCATGATTCATGATTCATGATTTATGATTCAATTCATGATTCCTGATTCATGATTCATGATTCATGATTCATGATTCATGATTCCATTCATGATTCATAATTCGATTCATGATTCTTGATTCATGATTCGATTCATGATTCATGATTCATGATTCATGATTCAAATCATGATTCATTATTCGATTCATGATTCATGATTCATGATTCAATTCAAGATTCATGATTCATGATTCAATTCATGATTCAATTCATGATTCATGATTTGATTCATGATTCATGATTCATGATTCAATTCATGATTCATAATTCATGATTCATGATTCAATTCATGATTCATGATTCATAATTTATGATTCATTTCATGATTCATGATTCGATTCCTGATTCATTTCATGATTCATGATTCAATTTATGATTCTTGATTCATGATTCAATTCATGATTCATGATTCAATTCATGATTCGATTCATGATTCATGATTTGATTCATGATTCATGATTCAATTCATGATTCATGTTTCATGATTCAATTCATGATTCAATTCATGATTCATGATTCATGATTCATGATTTGATTCATGATTCATGATTCAATTCATGATGCATGATTCGATTCATGAATCTTGATTCATGATTCATGATTCATAAATCATGATTCAAATCATGATTCATGATTCATGATTTATGATTCGATTCATGTTTCATGATTCATGATTCAATTCATGATTCATGATTTATGATTCATGATTCAATTCATGATTCGATTCCTGATTCAATTCATGATTCATGATTCGATTTATGATTCATGATTCATAAATTTGATTCATGATTCATGATTAATGATTCAATTCATGATTCAATCCAAGATTCATGATTCGATTCATGATTCAATTCATGATTCATGATTCAATTAATGATTCATAATTCATGATTTATGATTCGATTCATAATTCATGATTCGATTCATGATTCATTTCATGATTCATGATTCAATTCATGATTCATGATTCAATTCATGATTCATAATTTATGATTCATGATTCAATAAATGATTCATGATTCAATTCATGATTCGATTCCTGATTCAATTCATGATTCATGATTCGATTTATGATTCATGATTCATAAATTCAATTCATGAATCATGATTCAAGTCAAGATTCATGATTCAAGATTCAAATTATGATTCAATTCAAGATTCATGATTCGATTCATGATTCATGATTCGATTCATGATTCATGATTCATGATTCAATTCATGATTCATGATTCGAATCATGATTCTTAATTCATGATTCATGATTCGATTCATGATTCATGATTCAAGATGGAATTCATAATTCATGATTCATGATTCAATTCATGATTCATGCTTCTATTCATGATTCATGATTCGATTCCTGATTTCTGATTCAATTCATGATTCGATTCCTGATTCATTTCATGATTCATGATTCAATTTATGATTCTTGATTCATGATTCAATTCATGATTCATGATTCAATTCATGATTCGATTCATGATTCATGATTTGAATTCATGATTCATTGATTCAATTCATGATTCATGTTTCATGATTCAATTCATGATTCAATTCATGATTCATGATTCATGATTCATGATTCGATTCATGATTCATGATTCAATTCATGATGCATGGATTCGATTCATGATCTTGATTCATGATTCATGATTCGATTCATGATTCATGATTCATGATTCAATTCATGATTCATGATTCATGATTCAATTCATGATTTATGATTCGATTCATGTTTCATGATTCATGATTCAATTCATGATTCATGATTTATGATTCATGATTCAATTCATGATTCGATTCCTGATTCAATTCATGATTCATGATTCGATTTATGATTCATGATTCATAAATTTAATTCATGATTCATGATTCATGATTCAATTCATGATTCATGATTTGATTCATGATTCATGATTAATGATTCAATTCATGATTCAATTCAAGATTCATGATTCGATTCATGATTCAATTCATGATTCATGATTCAATTAATGATTCATAATTCATGATTCATGATTCGATTCATAATTCATTGATTCGATTCATGATTCATTTCATGATTCATGATTTGATTCATGATTTGATTCATGATTCAATTCATGATTCAAATTCATGATTCATGATTCGATTCATGATTTATGATTCGATTCATGATTCATGATTCATGATTCAATTCATGATTCATGATTCATGATTCAATTCATGATACATGATTCATGATTCAAGATTTAATTCATAATTCATGATTCATGATTCAATTCATGATTCATGATTGATGATTCAATTCATGATTCATGATTCAATTCATTATTCGATTCCTGATTCATGATTCAATCATGATTCATGATTCGATTCATGATTCATGATTCATGATTCCATTCTGATTTCCTGATTCATGATTCATGATTCATGATTCGATTCATGATTCATGATTCAATTCATGATTCATGATTCATGATTCAATTCATGATTCATGATTCATGATTCATTCATGATTTATGATTCGATTCATGATTCATGATTCAGTTCATAATTCAATTCATGATTCATGAATCAATTTATAAATCATGATTCATGATTCAAATCATGATTCATGATTCATGATTCAATTCATGATTCAATTCATGATTCATGAATCAATTTATGATTCATGATTCGTGATTTATGATTCAATTCATGATTCATGATTCATGATTCATGATTCATGATTTAATTCATGATTAATGAATCATGATTCAATTCATAATTCAATTCATGATTCATGAATCAATTTATGATTCATGATTCATGTTCATGATTCATGATTTAATTCATGATTAATGATTCAAGATTCAATTCATGATTGAATTCATGATTCAATTCATGATTCATGAATCAATTTATGATTCATGATTCATGATTTATGATTCAATTCATGATTCATGATCATGATTTATGATTCAATTCATGATTCCTGATTCATGATTCATGATTCATGATTCATGATTCATGATTCCATTCATGATTCATGATTCGATTCATGATTCTTGATTCATGATTCGATTCATGATTCATGATTCATGATTCATGATTCAAATCATGATTCATTATTCGATTCATGATTCATGATTCATGATTCAATTCAAGATTCATGATTCATGATTCAATTCATGATTCAATTCATGATTCATGATTTGATTCATGAATCATGATTCATGATTCAATTCATGATTCATAATTCAATGATTCATGATTCAATTCATGATTCATGATTCATAATTTATGATTCATTTCATGATTCATGATTCGATTCATGATTCAATTCATGATTCAATTCATGATTCATGATTCATGATTCGATTCATGATTCAATTCAAAATTCATGATTCGATTCATGATTCATGATTCGATTCATGATTCATTTCTTGATTCATGATTCGATTCATGATTCAATTCATGATTTAATTCATTGATTCATGATTCATGATTCGATTCATGATTCATGATTCGATTCATGATTCATGATTCATGATTCAATTCATGATTCATGATTCATTATTCAATTTATGATTTATGATTCATGATTCATGATTTAATTCATGATTCATGATTCAATTCATGATTCAATTCATGATTCATTATTCATTGATTCATGATTCTTGATTCATGATTCATGGATTCATGATTCGATTCATAATTCATGAATTGGATTCATGATTCGATTTCATGATTCTTGATTCATGATTCATTATTCAAGATTCAATTCATAATTCATGATTCATGATTCAATTCATGATTCATGATTGATGATTCAATCATGATTCATGATTCAATTCATTATTCGATTCCTGATTCATTTCATGATTCATGATTCGATTTATGATTCTTGATTCATGATTCAATTCATGATTCATGATTCAATTCATGATTCAATTCATGATTCATGATTTGATTCATGATTCATGATTCAATTCATGATTCATAATTCATGATTCATGATTCAATTCATGATTCATGATGTCATAATTTATGATTCATTTCATGATTCATGATTCGATTCATGATTCAATTCATGATTCCAATTCATGATTCATGATTCATGATTCGATTCATGATTCAATTCAAAATTCATGATTCGATTCATGATTCATGATTCGATTCATGATTCATGATTCGATTCATGATTCGATTCATGATTCAATTCATGATTTAATTCATGATTCATGATTCATGATTCGATTCATGATTCATGATTCGATTCATGATTCATGATTCATGATTCAATTCATGATTCATGATTCATTATTCAATTCATGATTCAATTCAAAATTCATGATTCGATTCATGATTCATGATTCGATTCATGATTCATGTATTCGATTCATGAATCATGATTCGATTCATGATTCGATTTATGATTCAATTCATGTATTTAATTCATGATTCATGAATCATGAATTAAATCATGAATCATGAATCGATTCATGATTCATGATTCATGATTCAATTCATGATTCATGATTCATTATTCAATTCATGATTTATGATTCATGATTCATGATTTAATTCATGATTCATGATTCAATTCATGATTCAATTCATGATTCATGATTCATGATTCATGATTCATGATTCTTGATTCATGATTCATGATTCGATTCATGATTCATGATTGGATTCATGATTCGATTCATGATTCTTGATTCAATGATTCGATTCATGACTCATTATTCAAGATTCAATTCATAATTCTATGATTCATGATTCAATTCATGATTCATGATTGATGATTCAATTCATGATTCATGATTCAATTCATTATTCGATTTCTGATTCATTTCATGATTCATGATTCGATTTATGATTCTTGATTCATGATTCAATTCATGATTCATGATTCATGATTTAATTCATGATTAATGATTCATGATTCAATTCATAATTCAATTCTTGATTCATGAATCAATTTATGATTCATGATTCATGATTCATGATTCAAATAATGATTCATGATTCATGATTCATGATTCGATTCATGATTCATGATTCAATTCATGATTCATGATTCATGATTCAATTCATGATTCATAATTTATGATTAATGATTCAATAAATGATTCATGATTCAATTCATGATTCGATTCCTGATTCAATTCATGATTCCATGATTCGGATTTATGATTCATGATTCATAAATTCAATTCATGATTCATGATTCAATTCAAGATTCATGATTCATGATTCAAATTATGATTCATTCAAGATTCATGATTCGATTCATGATTCATGATTCATGACTCGATTCATGATTCATGATTAGAGATTCAATTCATGATTCAATTCATGATTCAATTCATGATTCATGATTCAATTCATGATTCGATTCATGATTCGATTCATGATTCATGATTCAATTCATGATTCATGATTCTTGATTCATGATTCGATTCATGATTCATGATTCATGATTTAATTCATGATTAATGATTCAAGATTCAATTCATGATTGAATTCATGATTCAATTCATGATTCAATTCATGATTCATGAATCAATTTATGATTCATGATTTATGATTCAATTCATGATTCATGATTCCTGATTTATGATTCAATTCATGATTCCTGATTCATGATTCATGATTCAATGATTCATGATTCATGATTCCATTCATGATTCATGATTCGATTCATGATTCTTGATTCATGATTCGATTCATGATTCATGATTCATGATTCATGATTCAAATCATGATTCATTATTCGATTCATGATTCATGATTCATGATTCAATTCAAGATTCATGATTCAATTCATGATTCAATTCATGATTCATGATTTGATTCATGATTCATGATTCATGATTCAATTCCTGATTCATAATTCATGATTCATGATTCAATTCATGATTCACGATTCATAATTTATGATTCATTTCATGATTCATGATTCGATCATGATTCAATTCATGATTCAATTCAAAATTCATGATTCGATTCATGATTCGTTTCATGATTCAATTCATGATTCATGATTCGATTCATGATTCATGATTTAATTCATGATTCAATTCAAGATTCATGATTTTGATTCATTATTCATGATTCAATTCATGATTCATGATTCATAATTTATGATTCATTTCATGATTCATGATTCGATTCATGATTCAATTCATGATTCAATTCATGATTCATGATTCATGATTCGATTCATGATTCAATTCAAAATTCATGATTCGATTCATGATTCATGATTCGATTCATGATTCATGATTCGATTCATGATTCGATTCATGATTCAATTCATGATTTAATTCATGATTCATGATTCATGATTCGATTCATGATTCATGATTCGATTCATGATTCATGATTCATGATTCAATTCATGATTCATGATTCGTTATTCAATTCATGATTCAATTCAAAATTCATGATTCGATTCATGATTCATGATTTCGATTCATGATTCATGATTCGATTCATGATTCGATTCATGATTCAATTCATGATTTAAATTATGATTCATGATTCATGATTCGATTCATGATTCTTGATTCGATTCATGATTCATGATTCATGATTCAATTCATAATTCATGATTCATTATTCAATTCATGATTTATGATTCATGATTCATAATTTAATTCATGATTCATGATTCAATTCATGATTCAATTCATGATTCATGATTCATGATTCATGATTCATGATTCTTGATTCATGATTCATGATTCGATTCATGATTCATGATTGGATTCATGATTCGATTCATGATTCTTGATTCATGATTCGATTCATGATTCATTATTCAAGATTCAATTCATAATTCATGATTCATGATTCAATTCATGATTCATGATTGATGATTCAATTCATGATTCATGATTCAATTCATTATTCAATTCCTGATTCATAATTCATGATTCATGATTCAATTCATGATTCATGATTCATAATTTATGATTCATTTCATGATTCATGATTCGATTCATGATTCAATTCATGATACAATTCATGATTCATGATTCATGATTCGATTCATGATTTAATTCAAAATTCATGATTCGATTCATGATTCATGATTCGTTTCATGATTCAATTCATGATTCATGATTCGGTTCATGATTCATGATTTAAATCATGATTCAATTCATGATTCATGATTTGATTCATTATTCATGATTCAATTCATGATTCATGATTCAATTCATGATTCATGATTCATGATTCATGATTCATGATTCGATTCATGATTCATGATTCAATTCATGATTCATGATTTAAGATACATGATTCAATTCATGATTCATGATTCATGATTCAATTGATGATTCATGATTCATGATTCGATTCATGATTCATGATTCAATTCATGATTCATGATTCAAGATTCATAATTCAATTCATGATTCATGATTCGATTCATGAATCTTGATTCATGATTCATGATTAGATTCATGATTTATGATTCAATTCATTATTCATGATTCGATTCATGATTCATGATTCAATTCATGATTCATGATTCATGATTCAATTCATGATTTATGATTCAATTCATGATTCATGATTCATGATTCAATTCATGATTCATGATTCAATTCATGATTCAATTCATGATTCATGAACCAATTTATGATTCATGATTCATGATTTATGATTCAATTCATGATTCATGATTCATGATTCATGATTCATGATTCATAATTCATGATTTAATTCATGATTAATGATTCATGATTCAATTCATAATTCAATTCATGATTTATGAATCAATTTATGATTCATGATTCATGATTCATGATTCAAATAATGATTCATGATTCATGATTCATGATTCGATTCATGATTCATGATTCAATTCATGATTCATGATTCATGATTCAATTCATGATTCATAATTTATGATTCATGATTCAATAAATGATTCATGATTCAATTCATGATTCGATTCCTGATTCAATTCATGATTCATGATTCGATTTATGATTCATGATTCATAAATTCAATTCATGATTCATGATTCAATTAAGGATTCATGATTCAAATTATGATTCAATTCAAGATTCATGATTCGATTCATGATTCATGATTCAATTCATGATTCATGATTCATGATTCATGATTCAATTCATGATTCATGATTCGAATCATGATTCTTAATTCATGATTCATGATTCGATTCATGATTCATGATTCAAGATGCAATTCATAATTCATGATTCATGATTCAATTCATGATTCATGCTTCATGATTGATGATTTAATTTATGATTCATGATTCGATTCCTGATTTATGATTCAATTCATGATTCGATTCCTGATTCATTTCATGATTCATGATTCAATTTATGATTCTTGATTCATGATTCAATTCATGATTCATGATTCATGACTCAATTCATGATTCATGATTAGTGATTCAATTCATGATTCGATTCATGATTCAATTCATGATTCAATTCATGATTCATGATTCATGATTCGATTCATGATTCAATTCAAAATTCATGATTCGATTCATGATTCATGATTCGATTCATGATTCATGATTCGATTCATGATTCATTTCATGATTCATGATTCGATTCATAATTCAATTTATGATTTAATTCATGATTCATGATTCATGATTCGATTCATGATTCGATTCATGATTCATGATTAATGATTCAATTCATGATTCATGATTCATTATTCAATTCATGATTCATGATTCATGATTCATGATTCTTGATTCATGATTCATGATTCGATTCATGATTCATGATTGGATTCATGATTTGATTCATGATTCTTGATTCATGATTCAATTCATGATTCATTATTCAAGATTCAATTCATAATTCATGATTCATGATTCAATTCATGATTCTTGATTGATGATTCAATTCATGATTCATGATTCAATTCATTATTCGATTCCTGATTCATTTCATGATTCATGATTCGATTTATGATTCTTGATTCATGATTCATGATTCATGATTCAATTCATGATTCAATTCATGATTCATGATTTGATTCATGATTCATGATTCATGATTTAATTCATGATTCATAATTAATGATTCATGATTCAATTCATGATTCATGATTCATAATTTATGATTTATTTCATGATTCATGATTCGATTCATGATTCAATTCATGATTCAATTCATGATTCATGATTCATGATTCGATTCATGATTCATTTCATGATTCATGATTCGATTCATGATTCATGATTCGATTCATGATTCATTTCATGATTCATGATTCGATTCATGATTCAATTCATGATTTAATTCATGATTCATGATTCGATTCATGATTCATGATTCATGATTCAATTCATGATTCATGATTCATTATTCAATTCATGATTTATGATTCATGATTTATGATTTAATTCATGATTCATGATTCAATTCATGATTCAATTCATGATTCAATTCATGATTCAATTCATGATTCAATTCATGATTCATGATTCATGATTTTTGATTCATGATTCATGATTCGATACATGATTCATGATTGGATTTATGATTCGATTCATGATTCAATTCATGATTCATGATTCATGATTCTTGATTCATGATTCATGATTGGATTCGTGATTCATGATTGGATTCATGATTCGATTCATGATTCTTGATTCATGATTCGATTCATGATTCATGATTGGATTCATGATTCGATTCATGATTCAATTCATGATTTAATTCATGATTCATGATTGATGATTCAATTCATGATTGATGATTCAATTCATTATTCAATTCCTGATTCATTTCATGATTCATGATTCGATTTATTATTCTCGATTCATGATTCAATTCATGATTCATGATTCAATTCATGATTCATGATTCAATTCATGATTCATGATTCATGATTCAATTCATGATTCATAATTTATGATTCATGATTCAATAAATGATTCATGATTCAATTCATGATTCGATTCCTGATTCAATTCATGATTCATGATTCGATTTATGATTCATGATTCATAAATTCAATTCATGATTCATGATTCAATTCAAGATTCATGATTCATGATTCAAATTATGATTCAATTCAAGATTCATGATTCGATTCATGATTCATGATTCATGACTCGATTCATGATTCATGATTAGTGATTCAATTCATGATTCAATTCATGATTCAACTCATGATTCATGATTCAATTCATGATTCGATTCATGATTCATGATTCGATTCATGATTCATGATTCAATTCATGATTCATGTTTCATGATTCAATTCATGATTCATGAATCATGATTTATGATTCGATTCATGATTCATGATTCATGATTCATGATTTAATTCATGATTAATGATTCAAGATTCAATTCATGATTGAATTCATGATTGAATTCATGATTCAATTCATGATTCATGAATCAATTTATGATTCATGATTCATGATTTATGATTCAATTCATGATTTATGATTCAATTCATGATTCATGATTCATGATTTATGATTCAATTCATGATTCCTGATTCATGATTCATGATTCATGATTCATGATTCATGATTCCATTCATGATTCATGATTCGATTCATGATTCTTGATTCATGATTCAATTCATGATTCATGATTCATGATTCATGATTCAAATCATGATTCATTATTCGATTCATGATTCATGATTCATGATTCAATTCAAGATTTATGATTCATGATTCAATTCATGATTCAATTCATGATTCATGATTTGATTCATGATTCATGATTCATGATTCAATTCATGATTCATAATTCATGATTCATGATTCAATTCATGATTCATGATTCATAATTTATGATTCATTTCATGATTCATGATTCGATTCATGATTCAATTCATGATTCATGATTCATGATTCGATTCATGATTCAATTCAAAATTCATGATTCGATTCATGATTCATGATTCGTTTCATGATTCAATTCATGATTCATGATTCGATTCATGATTCATGATTTAATTCATGATTCAATTCATGATTCATGATTTGATTCATTATTCATGATTCAATTCATGATTCATGATTCAATTCATGATTCATGATTCATGATTTGATTCATGATTCATGATTCAATTCATGATTCATGATTTAAGATACATGATTCAATTCATGATTCATGATTCATGATTCAATTCATGATTCATGATTCAATTCATGATTCATGATTCATTATTCCATTCATGATTCAATTCAAAATTCATTAATTCGATTCATGATTCATGATTCGATTCATGATTCATGATTCGATTCATGATTCGATTCATGATTCAATTCATGATTTAATTCATGATTCATGATTCATGATTCGATTCATGATTCATGATTCGATTCATGATTCATGATTCAATTCATGATTCATGATTCATTATTCAATTCATGATTTATGATTCATGATTCATGATTTAATTCATGATTCATGATTCAATTCATGATTCAATTCATGATTCATGATTCATGATTCATGATTCTTGATTGGATTCATGATTCGATTCATGATTCTTGATTCATGATTCGATTCATGATTCTTGATTCATGATTCGATTCATGATTCATGATTCAATTCATTATTCGATTCCTGATTCATTTCATGATTCATGATTCGATTTATGATTCTTGATTCATGATTCAATTCATGATTCATGATTCATGATTTAATTCATGATTAATGATTCATGATTCAATTCATAATTCAATTCTTGATTCATGAATCAATTTATGATTCATGATTCATGATTCATGATTCAAATAATGATTTAGGATTCATGATTCATGATTCGATTCATGATTCATGATTCAATTCATGATTCATGATTCATGATTCAATTCATGATTCATAATTTATGATTCATGATTCAATAAATGATTCATCATTCAATTCTTGATTCGATTCCTGATTCAATTCATGATTCATGATTCGATTTATGATTCATGATTCATAAATTCAATTCATGATTCATGATTCAATTCAAGATTCATGATTCATGATTCAAATTATGATTCAATTCAAGATTCATGATTCGATTCATGATTCATGATTCATGACTCGATTCATGATTCATGATTAGAGATTCAATTCATGATTCAATTCATGATTTAATTCATGATTCATGATTCAATTCATGATTCGATTCATGATTCATGATTCGATTCATGATTCATGATTCAATTCATGATTCATGTTTCATGATTCAATTCATGATTCATGATTCATGATTTAATTCATGATTAATGATTCAAGATTCAATTCATGATTGAATTCATGATTGAATTCATGATTCAATTCATGATTCATGAATCAATTTATGATTCATGATTTATGATTCAATTCATGATTCATGATTCCTGATTTATGATTCAATTCATGATTCCTGATTCCTGATTCCTGATTCATGATTCATGATTCATGATTCCATTCATGATTCATGATTCCATTCATGATTCTTGATTCATGATTCGATTCATGATTCATGATTCATGATTCATGATTCAAATCATGATTCATTATTCGATTCATGATTCATGATTCATGATTCAATTCATGATTCAATTCATGATTCATGATTTGATTCATGATTCATGATTCATGATTCAATTCATGATTCAATTCATGATTCATGATTCGATTCATGATTCAATTCAAAATTCATGATTCGATTCATGATTCATGATTCGTTTCATGATTCAATTCATGATTCATGATTCGATTCATGATTCATGATTTAATTCATGATTCAATTCATGATTCATGATTTGATTCATTATTCATGATTCAATTCATGATTCATGATTCAATTCATGATTCATGATTCATGATTCATGATTCGATTCATGATTCATGATTCAATTCATGATTCATGATTTAAGATACATGATTCAATTCATGATTCATGATTCATGATACAATTGATGATTCATGATTCATGATTCGATTTATGATTCATGATTCAATTCATGATTCATGATTTAAGATACATGATTCAATTCATGATTCATGATTCATGATTCAATTGATGATTCATGATTCATGATTCGATTTATGATTCATGATTCAATTCATGATTCATGATTCAAGATTCATAATTCAATTCATGATTCATTATTCGATTCATGAATCTTGATTCATGATTCATGATTAGATTCATGATTCATGATTCATGATTCAATTCATGATTTATGATTCAATTCATGATTCATGATTCGATTCATGATTCATGATTCAATTCATGATTCATGATTCGATTCATGATTCATTTCATGATTCATGATTCGATTCATGATTCAATTCATGATTTAATTCATGATTCATGATTCGATTCATGATTCATTTCATGATTCATGATTCGATTCATGATTCATGATTCGATTCATGATTCATTTCATGATTCATGATTCGATTCATGATTCAATTCATGATTTAATTCATGATTCATGATTCGATTCATGATTCATGATTCATGATTCAATTCATGATTCATGATTCATTATTCAATTCATGATTTATGATTCATGATTTATGATTTAATTCATGATTCATGATTCAATTCATGATTCAATTCATGATTCAATTCATGATTCAATTCATGATTTAATTCATGATTCATGATTCATGATTTTTGATTCATGATTCATGATTCGATACATGATTCATGATTGGATTTATGATTCGATTCATGATTCAATTCATGATTCATGATTCATGATTCTTGATTCATGATTCATGATTGGATTCGTGATTCATGATTGGATTCATGATTCGATTCATGATTCTTGATTCATGATTCGATTCATGATTCATGATTGGATTCATGATTCGATTCATGATTCAATTCATGATTTAATTCATGATTCATGATTGATGATTCAATTCATGATTGATGATTCAATTCATTATTCAATTCCTGATTCATTTCATGATTCATGATTCGATTTATTATTCTCGATTCATGATTCAATTCATGATTCATGATTCAATTCATGATTCATGATTCAATTCATGATTCATGATTCATGATTCAATTCATGATTCATAATTTATGATTCATGATTCAATAAATGATTCATGATTCAATTCATGATTCGATTCCTGATTCAATTCATGATTCATGATTCGATTTATGATTCATGATTCATAAATTCAATTCATGATTCATGATTCAATTCAAGATTCATGATTCATGATTCAAATTATGATTCAATTCAAGATTCATGATTCGATTCATGATTCATGATTAATGACTCGATTCATGATTCATGATTAGTGATTCAATTCATGATTCAATTCATGATTCAACTCATGATTCATGATTCAATTCATGATTCGATTCATGATTCATGATTAGTGATTCAATTCATGATTCAATTCATGATTCATGTTTCATGATTCAATTCATGATTCATGAATCATGATTTATGATTCGATTCATGATTCATGATTCATGATTCATGATTTAATTCATGATTAATGATTCAAGATTCAATTCATGATTGAATTCATGATTCAATTCATGATTCAATTCATGATTCATGAATCAATTTATGATTCATGATTCATGATTTATGATTCAATTCATGATTTATGATTCAATTCATGATTCATGATTCATGATTTATGATTCAATTCATGATTCCTGATTCATGATTCATGATTCATGATTCATGATTCCATTCATGATTCATGATTCGATTCATGATTCTTGATTCATGATTCAATTCATGATTCATGATTCATGATTCATGATTCAAATCATGATTCATTATTCGATTCATGATTCATGATTCATGATTCAATTCAAGATTTATGATTCATGATTCAATTCATGATTCAATTCATGATTCATGATTTGATTCATGATTCATGATTCATGATTCAATTCATGATTCATAATTCATGATTCATGATTCAATTCATGATTCATGATTCATAATTTATGATTCATTTCATGATTCATGATTCGATTCATGATTCAATTCATGATTCATGATTCATGATTCGATTCATGATTCAATTCAAAATTCATGATTCGATTCATGATTCATGATTCGTTTCATGATTCAATTCATGATTCATGATTCGATTCATGATTCATGATTTATTTCATGATTCAATTCATGATTCATGATTTGATTCATTATTCATGATTCAATTCATGATTCATGATTCAATTCATGATTCATGATTCATGATTTGATTCATGATTCATGATTCAATTCATGATTCATGATTTAAGATACATGATTCAATTCATGATTCATGATTCATGATTCAATTCATGATTCATGATTCAATTCATGATTCATGATTCATTATTCCATTCATGATTCAATTCAAAATTCATTAATTCGATTCATGATTCATGATTCGATTCATGATTCATGATTCGATTCATGATTCGATTCATGATTCAATTCATGATTTAATTCATGATTCATGATTCATGATTCGATTCATGATTCATGATTCGATTCATGATTCATGATTCAATTCATGATTCATGATTCATTATTCAATTCATGATTTATGATTCATGATTCATGATTTAATTCATGATTCATGATTCAATTCATGATTCAATTCATGATTCATGATTCATGATTCATGATTCTTGATTGGATTCATGATTCGATTCATGATTCTTGATTCATGATTCGATTCATGATTCTTGATTCATGATTCGATTCATGATTCATGATTCAATTCATTATTCGATTCCTGATTCATTTCATGATTCATGATTCGATTTATGATTCTTGATTCATGATTCAATTCATGATTCATGATTCATGATTTAATTCATGATTAATGATTCATGATTCAATTCATAATTCAATTCTTGATTCATGAATCAATTTATGATTCATGATTCATGATTCATGATTCAAATAATGATTTAGGATTCATGATTCATGATTCGATTCATGATTCATGATTCAATTCATGATTCATGATTCATGATTCAATTCATGATTCATAATTTATGATTCATGATTCAATAAATGATTCATCATTCAATTCTTGATTCGATTCCTGATTCAATTCATGATTCATGATTCGATTTATGATTCATGATTCATAAATTCAATTCATGATTCATGATTCAATTCAAGATTCATGATTCATGATTCAAATTATGATTCAATTCAAGATTCATGATTCGATTCATGATTCATGATTCATGACTCGATTCATGATTCATGATTAGAGATTCAATTCATGATTCAATTCATGATTTAATTCATGATTCATGATTCAATTCATGATTCGATTCATGATTCATGATTCGATTCATGATTCATGATTCAATTCATGATTCATGTTTCATGATTCAATTCATGATTCATGATTCATGATTTAATTCATGATTAATGATTCAAGATTCAATTCATGATTGAATTCATGATTCAATTCATGATTCAATTCATGATTCATGAATCAATTTATGATTCATGATTTATGATTCAATTCATGATTCATGATTCCTGATTTATGATTCAATTCATGATTCCTGATTCCTGATTCCTGATTCATGATTCATGATTCCATTCATGATTCATGATTCCATTCATGATTCTTGATTCATGATTCGATTCATGATTCATGATTCATGATTCATGATTCAAATCATGATTCATTATTCGATTCATGATTCATGATTCATGATTCAATTCATGATTCAATTCATGATTCATGATTTGATTCATGATTCATGATTCATGATTCAATTCATGATTCAATTCATGATTCATGATTCGATTCATGATTCAATTCAAAATTCATGATTCGATTCATGATTCATGATTCGTTTCATGATTCAATTCATGATTCATGATTCGATTCATGATTCATGATTTAATTCATGATTCAATTCATGATTCATGATTTGATTCATTATTCATGATTCAGTTCATGATTCATGATTCAATTCATGATTCATGATTCATGATTCATGATTCGATTCATGATTCATGATTCAATTCATGATTCATGATTTAAGATACATGATTCAATTCATGATTCATGATTCATGATTCAATTGATGATTCATGATTCATGATTCGATTTATGATTCATGATTCAATTCATGATTCATGATTCAAGATTCATAATTCAATTCATGATTCATGATTCGATTCATGAATCTTGATTCATGATTCATGATTAGATTCATGATTCATGATTCATGATTCAATTCATGATTTATGATTCAATTCATGATTCATGATTCGATTCATGATTCATGATTCAATTCATGATTCATGATTCATGATTCAATTCATGATTTATGATTCAATTCATGATTCATGATTCATGATTCAATTCATGATTCATGATTCAATTCATGATTCAATTCATGATTCATGAACCAATTTATGATTCATGATTCATGATTTATGATTCAATTCATGATTCATGATTCATGATTTAATTCATGATTAATGATTCATGATTCAATTCATAATTCAATTCATGATTTATGAATCAATTTATGATTCATGATTCATGATTCATGATTCAAATAATGATTCATGATTCATGATTCATGATTCGATTAATGATTCATGATTCAATTCATGATTCATGATTCATGATTCAATTCATGATTCATAATTTATGATTCATGATTCAATAAATGATTCATGATTCAATTCATGATTCGATTCCTGATTCAATTCATGATTCATGATTCGATTTATGATTCATGATTCATAAATTCAATTCATGATTCATGATTCAATTCAAGATTCATGATTCATGATTCAAATTATGATTCAATTCAAGATTCATGATTCCATTCATGATTCATGATTCGATTCATGATTCATGATTCATGATTCAATTCATGATTCATGATTCATGATTCATGATTCAATTCATGATTCATGATTCGAATCATGATTCTTAATTCATGATTCATGATTCGATTCATGATTCATGATTCAAGATGCAATTCATAAGTCATGATTCATGATTCAATTCATGATTCATGCTTCATGATTGATGATTTAATTTATGATTCATGATTCGATTCCTGATTTATGATTCAATTCATGATTCGATTCCTGATTCATTTCATGATTCATGATTCAATTTATGATTCTTGATTCATGATTCAATTCATGATTCATGATTCATGACTCAATTCATGATTCATGATTAGTGATTCAATTCATGATTCGATTCATGATTCAATTCATGATTCAATTCATGATTCATGATTCATGATTCGATTCATGATTCAATTCAAAATTCATGATTCGATTCATGATTCGATTCATGATTCATGATTCGATTCATGATTCGATTCATGATTCAATTCATGATTTAATTCATGATTCATGATTCATGATTCGATTCATGATTCATGATTCGATTCATGATTCATGATTAATGATTCAATTCATGATTCATGATTCATTATTCAATTCATGATTCATGATTCATGATTCATGATTCTTGATTCATGATTCATGATTCGATTCATGATTCATGATTGGATTCATGATTTGATTCATGATTCTTGATTCATGATTCGATTCATGATTCATTATTCAAGATTCAATTCATAATTCATGATTCATGATTCAATTCATGATTCTTGATTGATGATTCAATTCATGATTCATGATTCAATTCATTATTCGATTCCTGATTCATTTCATGATTCATGATTCGATTTATGATTCTTGATTCATGATTCAATTCATGATTCATGTTTCAATTCATGATTCAATTCATGATTCATGATTTGAATCATGATTCATGATTCATGATTTAATTCATGATTCATAATTCATGATTCATGATTCAATTCATGATTCAATTCATGATTCAATTCATGATTCATGATTCATGATTCGATTCATGATTCATTTCATGATTCATGATTCGATTCATGATTCATGATTCGATTCATGATTCATTTCATTATTCATGATTCGATTCATGATTCAATTCATGATTTAATTCATGATTCATGATTCGATTCATGATTCATGATTCATGATTCAATTCATGATTCATGATTCATTATTCAATTCATGATTTATGATTCATGATTCATGATTTAATTCATGATTCATGATTCA
>NW_027447291.1:0-33851 GCF_038048845.1 Mixophyes fleayi | reverse complement strand
TATTCATGAATCATGAATCATGAATTAAATCATAAATCATGAATTGAATCATGAATTGAATCATGAATCATGAATCATGAATCGAATCATGAATTATGAAATAAATCATGAAATGAATCATGAATTGAATCATGAATCATGAATCATGAATCATGAATCATGAATCGAATCATGAATCATGAATCATGAATTGAATCATAAATCATGAATTGAATCATGAATTGAACCATGAATCATGAATCGAATCATGAATCATGAAATAAATCATGAATTGAATCATAAATCATGAATTGAATCATGAATTGAATCATGAATCATGAATTGAATTATGAATTGAATCAAGAATTGAATCATGCATTGAATCATGAATCATGAATTGAATCATGAATCATGAATTGAATCATGAATCATGAATCATGAATTGAATCATGAATTGAATCATGAATTATGAATCATAAATTGAATCATGAATTCAATCATGAATTAAATCATGAAATGAATCATGAATCATGAATTGACTCATGAATCATGAATTGAATCAAGATTCATGAACCATGAATTGAATCATGAAATAAATCATGAATCATGAATTGAATCATAAATCATGAATCATGAATTTAATCATGAATCATAATTCGAATCATGAATCATGAATTGAATCATGAATCATGAATCATGAATTGAATCATAAATCATGAATCGAATCATGAATTGAATCATGAATCATGAAATTAATCATGAATCATGAATTGAATCATGAATCATGAACTAAATCAGGAATCATGAATCATGAAATGAATCATGAAATGACTCATGAAATGAATCATGAATCATTAATTGAATCATGAATCACGAATTGAATCAAGAATCATAAATCGAATCATGAATCATGAAATGAATCATGAATTGAATCTTGAATCATGAATTGAATCATGAATCATGAATCATGAAATGAATCATGAATTGAATCTTGAATCATGAATTGAATCATGAATTATGAATCATGAATCGAATCATGAATCATGAAATAAATAATGAATTGAATCATGAATTGAATCATGAATCATGAATCGAATCATGAATCATGAAATAATTCATGAATTGAGAATTGAATCATGAATCATGAATTGAATCAGGAATCATGAATCATGAAATGAATCATGAAATGAATCATGAATCATGAATTGAATCATGAATCACGAATCATGAATCATGAATCATGAAATAATATCATGATATGAATCATGAATTGAATCATGAATCATGAATTGAATGATGAATGATGAATCATGAATTATAAATCATAAGTTGAATCATGAATTGAATCATGAATTGAATGATTAATCATGAATCATGAAATGAATCATGATTTGAATCATGAATCTTGAATTGAATCATGAATCATGAAATGAATCATGAAATGAATCATGAATCATGAAATGAATCATGAATCATGAATTGAATCATGAATCATGAAATGAATCAGGAATCATGAATCATGAAATGAATCATGAAATGACTCATGAAATGAATCATGAATCATTATTTGAATCATGAATCACGAATTGAATCATGAATCATAAATCGAATCATGAATCATGAAATGAATCATGAATTGAATCTTGAATCATGAATTGAATCATGAATCATGAATCATGAATCGAATCATGAATCATGAAATAAATAATGAATTGAATCATGAATTGAATCATGAATCATGAATCATGAAATAAATCATGAATTGAATCAAGATTCATGAACCATGAATTGAATCATGAAATAAATCATGAATCATGAATTGAATCATAAATCATGAATCATAAATTTAACCATGAATCGAATCATGAATTAAAAATTGAATCATGAATCATGAATCAAATCATGAATCATGAATTGAATCATGAATCGAATCATGAATTGAATCATGAATCATGAATTGAATCATAAATTATGAATCATGAATTTAATCATAAATCATATATCGAATCATGAATCATGAATCATGAATTGTATCATAAATTATGAATCATGAATTTAATCATGAATCATATATCGAATCATGAATCATGAATCATGAATCGAATCATGAATTGAATCATTAATCATGAACTGAATCATGAATCATGAATCGAATCATGAATTGAATCATGAATCATGAATCATGAATTGAATTATAAATCATGAATCGAATCATGAATCATGAATTGAATCATGAATCATAAATTGAATCATGAATCATGAATTATGAATTGAATCATGAGTCATGAATCATAAATTAAATCATGAATCATGAAATGAATCATGAATTGAATCATGAATTCAAACATGAATCTCGAATCGAATCATGAATCATGAATTTAATTATGAATTGAATCAAGAATTGAATCATGCATTGAATCATGCATCATGAATCATGAATTGAATCATGAATCATGAATTGAATTATTAATTGAAACAAGAATTGAATCATGAATTGAATCATGAATCATGAATCGAATCATGATTCATGAATTGAATCATGAATCATGAATTGAATCATGAATCATGAATCATGAATTGAATCATGAATCATGAATCATGAAATGAATCAAGAATCATGAATTGAATCATAAATCATTAATTGAATCAGGAATCATGGATAATGAAATGAATCATGAAATGAATCATGAATTGAATCATGAATCTTGAATTGAACCATGAATCATTAAATGAATCATGAAATGAATCATGAATCATGAATTGAATCATGAATTGATTCATAACTCATAAATCGAATCATGAATCATGAATCATGAATTGAATCATGAATCATGAATCGAATCATGAATCATGAATCATGAATTGAATCATGAATCATGAATCATAAATTGAATCATGAATTGAATCATGAATTATGAATCATAAACTGAATCATGAATTGAATCATGAATTGAAGCATGAATCATGAAATGAATCATGAATCATGAATTGAATCATGAATCATGAATTGAATCAGGAATCATGAAATGAATCATGAATTGAATCATAAATCATGAATTGAATCATGAATTGAATCATGAATCATGAATCGAATCATGAATCATGAAATAAATCATGAAATGAATCATGAATTGAATCATGAATCATGAATTGAATGATGAATGATGAATCATGAATCGAATCATGAATCATGAATTGAATCATGAATCATGAATCATGAATTGAATCATGAATAATGAATTGAATCATGAATCTTGAATTGAATCATGAATCATGAAATGAATCATGAAATGAATCATGAATCATGAATTGAATCATGAATAATGAATTGAATCATGAATCATGAATCACAAATTATGAATTGAATCATGAATCATGAATTGAATCATGAATCATGAAATGAATCATGAATCATGAATTGAATCATGAATCATGAATCATGAATCGAATCATGAATCATGAATTGAATCATGAATCATGAATTGAATCATGAATAATGAAATGAATCATGAATTGAATCATGAATTCAAACATGAATCATGAATCGAATCATGAATCATGAATTTAATTATGAATTGAATCAAGAATTGAATCATGCATTGAATCATGCATCATGAATCATGAATTGAATCATGAATCATGAATTGAATTATTAATTGAAACAAGAATTGAATCATGAATTGAATCATGAATCGAATCATGATTCATGAATTGAATCATGAATCATGAATTGAATCATGAATCATGAATCATGAATTGAATCATGAATCATGAATCATGAAATGAATCAAGAATCATGAATTGAATCATGAATCTTGAATTGAACCATGAATCATTAAATGAATCATGAAATGAATCATGAATCATGAATTGAATCATGAATTGATTCATAACTCATAAATCGAATCATGAATCATGAATTGAATCATGAATCATGAATCGAATCATGAATCATGAATCATGAATTGAATCATGAATCATGAATCATAAATTGAATCATGAATTGAATCATGAATTATGAATCATAAACTGAATCATGAATTGAATCATGAATTGAAGCATGAATCATGAAATGAATCATGAATCATGAATTGAATCATGAATCATGAATTGAATCAGGAATCATGAAATGAATCATGAAATGAATCATAAATCATGAATTGAATCATGAATCACGAATTAAATCATGCATCATGAATCATGAATTGAATCATAAATCATGAATTGAATCATGAATCATGAATCATGAATCGAATCATGAATCATGAAATAAATCATGAAATGAATCATGAATTGAATCATGAATCATGAATTGAATGATGAATGATGAATCATGAATCGAATCATGAATCATGAATTGAATCATGAATCATGAATCATGAATTGAATCATGAATTAAATCATGAATCTTGAATTGAATCATGAATCATGAAATGAATCATGAATCATGAATTGAATCATGAATAATGAATTGAATCATGAATCATGAATCGAATCATGAATCATGAATTGAATCATGAATCATGAATCACAAATTATGAATTGAATCATGAATCATGAATTGAATCATGAATCATGAATCGAATCATGAATCATGAATCATGAATTGAATCATGAATCATGAATCATAAATTGAATCATGAATTGAATCATGATTTATGAATCATACATTGAATCATGAATTGAATCATGAATTGAATCATGAATCATGGAATGAATCATGAATCATGTATTGAATCATGAATCATGAATTGAATCTTGAATCATGAATCATGAAATGAATCATGAATCATGAATTGAATCATGAATCACGAATTGAATCATGCATCATGAATTGAATCATGAATTATAAATCGAATCATGAATCATGAATCATGAATCAGGAATTAATTCATGAATCATGAATCATGAATTAAATCATAAATCATGAATTGAATCATGAATTGAATAATGAATCATGAATCATGAATCGAATCATGAATTATGAAATAAATCATGAATTGAATCATGAATTGAATCATGAATCATGAATCATGAATTGAATCATGACTCATGAAATAAATCATGAATTGAATCAAAATTTATGAACCATGAATTGAATCATGAAATAAATCATGAATCATGAATTGAATCATGAATCATGAATCATAAATTGAATCATGAATTGAATCATGAATTATGAATCATACATTGAATCATGAATTTAATCATGAATTGAATCATGAATCATGGAATGAATCATGAATCATGTATTGAATCATGAATCATGAATTGAATCAGGAATCATGAATCATGAAATGAATCATGAATCATGAATTGAATCATGAATCACGAATTGAATCAAGCATCATGAATTGAATCATGAATTATAAATCGAATCATGAATCATGAATCAGGAATTAATTCATGAATCATGAATCATGAATTAAATCATAAATCATGAATTGAATCATGAATTGAATCATGAATCATGAATCATGAATCGAATCATGAATTATGAAATAAATCATGAAATGAATCATGAATTGAATCATGAATCATGAATCATGAATCATGAATCATGAATCGAATCATGAATCATGAATCATGAATTGAATCATAAATCATGAATTGAATCATGAATTGAACCATGAATCATGAATCGAATCATGAATCATGAAATAAATCATGAATTGAATCATAAATCATGAATTGAATCATGAATTGAATCATGAATCATGAATTGAATTATGAATTGAATCAAGAATTGAATCATGCATTGAATCATGAATCATGAATTGAATCATGAATCATGAATTGAATCATGAATCATGAATCATGAATTGAATCATGAATTGAATCATGAATTATGAATCATAAATTGAATCATGAATTCAATCATGAATTAAATCATGAAATGAATCATGAATCATGAATTGACTCATGAATCATGAATTGAATCAAGATTCATGAACCATGAATTGAATCATGAAATAAATCATGAATCATGAATTGAATCATAAATCATGAATCATGAATTTAATCATGAATCATAATTCGAATCATGAATCATGAATTGAATCATGAATCATGAATCATGAATTGAATCATAAATCATGAATCGAATCATGAATTGAATCATGAATCATGAAATTAATCATGAATCATGAATTGAATCATGAATCATGAACTAAATCAGGAATCATGAATCATGAAATGAATCATGAAATGACTCATGAAATGAATCATGAATCATTAATTGAATCATGAATCACGAATTGAATCAAGAATCATAAATCGAATCATGAATCATGAAATGAATCATGAATTGAATCTTGAATCATGAATTGAATCATGAATCATGAATCATGAAATGAATCATGAATTGAATCTTGAATCATGAATTGAATCATGAATTATGAATCATGAATCGAATCATGAATCATGAAATAAATAATGAATTGAATCATGAATTGAATCATGAATCATGAATCGAATCATGAATCATGAAATAATTCATGAATTGAATCAAGATTCATGAACCATGAATTGAATCATGAAATAAATCATGAATCATGAATTGAATCATAAATCATGAATCATAAATTTAATCATGAATCATGAATCGAATCATGAATTAAAAATTGAATCATGAATCATGAATCAAATCATGAATCATGAATTGAATCATGAATCATGAATCGAATCATGAATTGAATCATGAATCATGAATCATGAATTGAATCATAAATTATGAATCATGAATTTAATCATGAATCATATATCAAATCATGAATCATGAATCATGAATTGAATCATGAATTGAATCATGAATCATAAATCATGAATTGAATCATGAATCATGAATTCTGAATCCAATCATGAATCATGAATCATGAATCGAATCATGAATCATGAATTGAATCATGAATCATGACTCATGAATTGAATCATGAATCATGAATTGAATCATGAATCATGAATTGAATCATGAATCATGAATCTAATCATGAATTGAATCATGAATCATGAATTGAATTATGAATCATGAATTGAATTATGAATCATGAATCATGAATTGAATCATGAATCATGAATTGAATCATGAATTGAATCATTATTGAATCATGATTGAATCATGAATCATGAATTGAATCATGAGTCATGAATCATGAATTGAATCATGAATCATGAATGGAATCATGAATTGAATCATGAATCATGAATTAAATCATGAATCATGAATCATAAAATGAATCATGAATCATGAATTGAATCATTAATCATGAATTGAATCATGAATCATGAATCATAAATTAAATCATGAATCATGAAATGAATCATGAATTGAATCATGAATTCAAACATGAATCATGAATCGAATCATGAATCATGAATTGAATTATGAATAGAATCATGCATTGAATCATGAATCATGAATCATGCATTGAATCATGAATCATGAATCATGAATTGAATCATGAATCATGAATTGAATTATTAATTGAAACAAGAATTGAATCATGAATTGAATCATGAATCATGAATCGAATCATGATTCATGAATTGAATCATGAATCATGAATTGAATCATGAATCATGAATTGAATCATGAATTATGAATAATGAAATGAATCAAGAATCATGAATTGAATCATGTATCATGAATTGAATCAGGAATCATGAATCATGAATGGAATCATGAATCATGAAATGAATCATGAAATGAATCATGAATCATGAATTGAATCATGACTTGATTCATAATTCATAAATCATGAATTGAATCATGAATTATGAATCATAAATTGAATCATGAATTGAATTATGAATTGAATCATGAATCATGAAATGAATCATGAATCATGAATCATGAATCGAATCATAAATCATGAATTGAATCATGAATCATGAATCACGAATCATGAATTGAATCATGAATCATGAATTGAATCATGAATCATGAATCGAATCATGAATCATAAATCATGAATTAATTCATGAAATGAATCATGAAATGAATCATGACTCATGAATTGAATCATGAATCATGAATCGAATTATGAATCATGAAATAAATCATGAATTGAATCAAGATTCATGAACCATGGATTGAATCATGAAATAAATCATGAATCATGAATTCAATCATAAATCATGAATCATGAATTTAATCATGAATCATAAATCGAATCATGAATCAAGAATTGAATCATGATTAATGAAGCGAATCATGAATCATAAATTGAATCATGAATCATGAATCGAATCATGAATTGAATCATGAATCATGAATTGAATCATGAATTGAATCAGGAATCATGAATCATGAAATGAATCATGAAATGAATCATGAATCATGAATTGAATCATGAATCACAAAATGAATCATGAATCATGAATTGAATCATGAATCACAAATTGAATCATGCATCATGAATTGAATCATGAATCATAAATCGAATCATGAATCATGAATCATGAATTGAATCATGCATCATGAATCATGAATTGAATCATAAATCCTAAATTGAATCATGAATTGAATCATGAATCATGAATCATGAATCGAATCATGAATTAAAAATTGAATCATGAATCAAATCATGAATCATGAATTGAATCATGAATCATGAATCGAATCATGAATTGAATCATGAATCATGAATTGAATCATAAATTATGAATCATGAATTTAATCATGAATCATATATCAAATCATGAATCATGAATCATGAATTGAATCATGAATTGAATCATGAATCATGAATTCTGAATCCAATCATGAATCATGAATCATGAATTGAATCATGAATCATGACTCATGAATTGAATCATGAATCATGAATTGAATCATGAATCATGAATCTAATCATGAATTGAATCATGAATCATGAATCATGAATTGAATTATGAATCATGAATCGAATCATGAATCATGAATTAAATCATGAATCATGAATTGAATCATGAATAGAATCATGAATCATGAATCATGAATTGAATCATGAATCATGAATTGAATCATGAGTCATGAATCATGAATTGAATCATGAATCATGATCGGAATCATGAATTGAATTATGAATCATGAATTAAATCATGAATCATGAATCATAAAATGAATCATAAATCATGAATTGAATCATTAATCATGAATTGAATCATGAATCATGAATCATAAATTAAATCATGAATCATGAAATGAATCATGAATTGAATCATGAATCATGAATCGAATCATGAATCATGAATTGAATCATGAATCATGAATTGAATCATGAATCATGAAATGAATCATGAATTGAATGATGAATTCAAACATGAATCATGAATCGAATCATGATTCATGAATTGAATCATGAATCATGAATTGAATCATGAATCATGAATTGAATCATGAATCATGAATTGAATCATGAATTATGAATCATTAAATGAATCAAGAATCATTAATTGAATCATGAATCATGAATTGAATCAGGAATCATGAATCATGAAATGAATCATGAATTGAATCATGAATCTTGAATTGAATCATGAATCATGAAATGAATCATGAACTGAATCATGAATCATGAATTGAATCATGAATTGATTCATAATTCATAAATCATGAATCATGAATTGAATCATGAATCATGAATTGAATCATGAATCATGAATTGAATCATGAATCATGAATCATAAATTGAATCATGAATTGAATCATGAATTATGAATCATAAATTGAATCATGAATTGAATCATGAATTGAATCATGAATCATGAATTGAATCATGAATCATGAATCATGAATCGAATCATGAATCATGAATTGAATCATGAATCATGAATCACGAATCATGAATTGAATCATGAATCATGAATTGAATCATGAATCATGAATCGAATCATGAATCATAAATCATGAATTGAATCATGAAATGAATCATGACTCATGAATTGAATCATGAATCATGAATCGAATTATGAATCATGAAATAAATCATGAATTGAATCAAGATTCATGAACCATGAATTGAATCATGAAATAAATCATGAATCATGAATTCAATCATAAATCATGAATCATGAATTTAATCATGAATCAAAAATCGAATCATGAATCAAGAATTGAATCATGATTAATGACACGAATCATGAATCATAAATTGAATCATGAATCATGAATCATGAATTGAATCATGAATCATGAATTGAATCAGGAATCATGAATCATGAAATGAATCATGAAATGAATCATGAATCATGAATTGAATCATGAATCACAAAATGAATCATGAATCATGAATTGAATCATGAATCACAAATTGAATCATGAATCATGAATTGAATCATGAATTATGAATCATTAAATGAATCAAGAATCATTAATTGAATCATGAATCATGAATTGAATCAGGAATCATGAATCATGAAATGAATCATGAATTGAATCATGAATCTTGAATTGAATCATGAATCATGAAATGAATCATGAACTGAATCATGAATCATGAATTGAATCATGAATTGATTCATAATTCATAAATCATGAATCATGAATTGAATCATGAATCATGAATTGAATCATGAATCATGAATTGAATCATGAATCATGAATCATAAATTGAATCATGAATTGAATCATGAATTATGAATCATAAATTGAATCATGAATTGAATCATGAATTGAATCATGAATCATGAATTGAATCATGAATCATGAATCATGAATCGAATCCTGAATCATGAATTGAATCATGAATCATGAATCACGAATCATGAATTGAATCATGAATCATGAATTGAATCATGAATCATGAATCGAATCATGAATCATAAATCATGAATTAATTCATGAAATGAATCATGAAATGAATCATGACTCATGAATTGAATCATGAATCATGAATCGAATTATGAATCATGAAATAAATCATGAATTGAATCAAGATTCATGAACCATGGATTGAATCATGAAATAAATCATGAATCATGAATTCAATCATAAATCATGAATCATGAATTTAATCATGAATCATAAATCGAATCATGAATCAAGAATTGAATCATGATTAATGAAGCGAATCATGAATCATAAATTGAATCATGAATCATGAATCGAATCATGAATTGAATCATGAATCATGAATTGAATCATGAATTGAATCAGGAATCATGAATCATGAAATGAATCATGAAATGAATCATGAATCATGAATTGAATCATGAATCACAAAATGAATCATGAATCATGAATTGAATCATGAATCACAAATTGAATCATGCATCATGAATTGAATCATGAATCATAAATCGAATCATGAATCATGAATCATGAATTGAATCATGCATCATGAATCATGAATTGAATCATAAATCCTGAATTGAATCATGAATTGAATCATGAATCATGAATCATGAATCGAATCATGAATTAAAAATTGAATCATGAATCAAATCATGAATCATGAATTGAATCATGAATCATGAATCGAATCATGAATTGAATCATGAATCATGAATTGAATCATAAATTATGAATCATGAATTTAATCATGAATCATATATCAAATCATGAATCATGAATCATGAATTGAATCATGAATTGAATCATGAATCATGAATTCTGAATCCAATCATGAATCATGAATCATGAATTGAATCATGAATCATGACTCATGAATTGAATCATGAATCATGAATTGAATCATGAATCATGAATCTAATCATGAATTGAATCATGAATCATGAATCATGAATTGAATTATGAATCATGAATCGAATCATGAATCATGAATTAAATCATGAATCATGAATTGAATCATGAATAGAATCATGAATCATGAATCATGAATTGAATCATGAATCATGAATTGAATCATGAGTCATGAATCATGAATTGAATCATGAATCATGATCGGAATCATGAATTGAATTATGAATCATGAATTAAATCATGAATCATGAATCATAAAATGAATCATAAATCATGAATTGAATCATTAATCATGAATTGAATCATGAATCATGAATCATAAATTAAATCATGAATCATGAAATGAATCATGAATTGAATCATGAATCATGAATTGAATCATGAATCATGAATTGAATCATGAATCATGAATTGAATCTTGAATCATGAAATGAATCATGAATTGAATGATGAATTCAAACATGAATCATGAATCGAATCATGATTCATGAATTGAATCATGAATCATGAATTGAATCATGAATCATGAATTGAATCATGAATCATGAATTGAATCATGAATTATGAATCATTAAATGAATCAAGAATCATTAATTGAATCATGAATCATGAATTGAATCAGGAATCATGAATCATGAAATGAATCATGAATTGAATCATGAATCTTGAATTGAATCATGAATCATGAAATGAATCATGAACTGAATCATGAATCATGAATTGAATCATGAATTGATTCATAATTCATAAATCATGAATCATGAATTGAATCATGAATCATGAATTGAATCATGAATCATGAATTGAATCATGAATCATGAATCATAAATTGAATCATGAATTGAATCATGAATTATGAATCATAAATTGAATCATGAATTGAATCATGAATTGAATCATGAATCATGAATTGAATCATGAATCATGAATCATGAATCGAATCATGAATCATGAATTGAATCATGAATCATGAATCACGAATCATGAATTGAATCATGAATCATGAATTGAATCATGAATCATGAATCGAATCATGAATCATAAATCATGAATTGAATCATGAAATGAATCATGACTCATGAATTGAATCATGAATCATGAATCGAATTATGAATCATGAAATAAATCATGAATTGAATCAAGATTCATGAACCATGAATTGAATCATGAAATAAATCATGAATCATGAATTCAATCATAAATCATGAATCATGAATTTAATCATGAATCATAAATCGAATCATGAATCAAGAATTAAATCATGATTAATGACACGAATCATGAATCATAAATTGAATCATGAATCATGAATCATGAATTGAATCATGAATCATGAATTGAATCAGGAATCATGAATCATGAAATGAATCATGAAATGAATCATGAATCATGAATTGAATCATGAATCACAAAATGAATCATGAATCATGAATTGAATCATGAATCACAAATTGAATCATGAATCATGAATTGAATCATGAATTATGAATCATTAAATGAATCAAGAATCATTAATTGAATCATGAATCATGAATTGAATCAGGAATCATGAATCATGAAATGAATCATGAATTGAATCATGAATCTTGAATTGAATCATGAATCATGAAATGAATCATGAACTGAATCATGAATCATGAATTGAATCATGAATTGATTCATAATTCATAAATCATGAATCATGAATTGAATCATGAATCATGAATTGAATCATGAATCATGAATTGAATCATGAATCATGAATCATAAATTGAATCATGAATTGAATCATGAATTATGAATCATAAATTGAATCATGAATTGAATCATGAATTGAATCATGAATCATGAATTGAATCATGAATCATGAATCATGAATCGAATCCTGAATCATGAATTGAATCATGAATCATGAATCACGAATCATGAATTGAATCATGAATCATGAATTGAATCATGAATCATGAATCGAATCATGAATCATAAATCATGAATTGAATCATGAAATGAATCATGACTCATGAATTGAATCATGAATCATGAATCGAATTATGAATCATGAAATAAATCATGAATTGAATCAAGATTCATGAACCATGAATTGAATCATGAAATAAATCATGAATCATGAATTCAATCATAAATCATGAATCATGAATTTAATCATGAATCATAAATCGAATCATGAATCAAGAATTGAATCATGATTAATGACACGAATCATGAATCATAAATTGAATCATGAATCATGAATCATGAATTGAATCATGAATCATGAATTGAATCAGGAATCATGAATCATGAAATGAATCATGAAATGAATCATGAATCATGAATTGAATCATGAATCACAAAATGAATCATGAATCATGAATTGAATCATGAATCACAAATTGAATCATGCATCATGAATTGAATCATGAATCATAAATCGAATCATGAATCATGAATTATGAATTGAATCATGCATCATGAATCATGAATTGAATCATAAATCCTGAATTGAATCATGAATTGAATCATGAATCATGAATCATGAATCGAATCATGAATCATGAAATAAATCATAAATTGAATCAAGATTCATGAACCATAAATGTAATCATGAATCATGAATCGAATCATGAATCAAGAATTGAATCATGAATAATGAATCGAATAATGAATCATGAATTGAATAATGAATCATGAATCATGAATCGAATCATGAATTGAATCATGAATCATAAATTGAATCATAAAACATGAATTATGAGTTTAATCATGAATCATATATCGAATTATGAATCATGAATCGAATCATGAATTTAACCATAAATCATGAATCAGGAATTGAATCATGAATCATGAATCATGAATTGAATCATGAATAATGAATTGAATCATGAATCATAAATCATGAATTGAATCATGAATCATGAATCGAATCATGAATTGAATCATGAATCATGAATCATGAATTGAATTATGAATCATGAATCGAATCATGAATCATGTATTGAATCATGAATTGAATCATGAATCATGAATGATGAATTGAATCATGAATGATGAATTGAATCATGAATCATGAATTGAATCATGAGTCATGAATCATGAATTGAATCATGAATCGAATCATGAATTGAATCATGAATGATGAATTGAATCATGAATCATGAATTGAATCATGAATCATGAATCATAAAATGAATCATGAATCATGAATTGAATCATTAATCATGAATTGAATCATGAATCATGAATTAAATCATGAATCATGAAAAGAATCATGAAATGAATCATGAATCATGAATTGAATCATGAATCATGAATCGAATCATGAATCATGGATTGAATCATGAATCATAAATTGAATCATGAATCATGAAATGAATCCTGAATTGAATTATGAATTCAAACATGAATCATGAATCGAATCATGAATCATGAATTGAATTATGAATCATGAATTAAATCATGAATCATGAATCATAAATCAAAAATTGAATCATGAATCATGAATCGAATCATGAATCATGAAATAAATCATGAATTGAATCAAGATTCATGAACCATGAATTGAATCATGAAATAAATCATGAATCATGAATTGAATCATAAATCATGAATCATGAATTTAATCATGAATCATAATTCGAATCATGAATCATGAATCATGAATCGAATCATGAATTGAATCATGAATCATGAATTGAATTATGAATTGAATCAAGAATTGAATCATGCATTGAATCATGAATCATGAATTGAATCATGAATCATGAATTGAATCATGAATCATGAATCATGAATTGAATTATGAATTATGAATCATAAATTGAATCATGAATTTAATCATGAATTAAATCATGAATCATGAAATGAATCATGAATCATGAATTGACTCATGAATCATGAATTGAATCATGAATCATGAATCATGAAATGAATCATGAATCATGAATTAAATCATGAATCACAAATTGAATCATGCATCATGAATTGAACCATGAATTATAAATCGAATCATGAATCATGAATCATGAATTAAATCATGAATCATGAATCATGAATTGAATCATAAATCATGAATTGAATCATGAATTGAACCATGAATCATGAATCGAATCATGAATCATGAAATAAATCATGAATTGAATCATAAATCATGAATTGAATCATGAATTGAATCATGAATCATGAATTGAATTATGAATTGAATCAAGAATTGAATCATGCATTGAATCATGAATCATGAATTGAATCATGAATCATGAATTGAATCATGAATCATGAATCATGAATTGAATCATGAATTGAATCATGAATTATGAATCATAAATTGAATCATGAATTCAATCATGAATTAAATCATGAAATGAATCATGAATCATGAATTGACTCATGAATCATGAATTGAATCATGAATCATGAATCATGAAATGAATCATGAAATGAATCATGAATCATGAATTGAATCATGAATCATGAATCGAATCATGAATTGAATCATGAATCATGAATTGAATTATGAATCATGAATCATGAATTGAATTATGAATCATGAATTGAATCATGAGTCATGAATCATGAATTGAATCATGAATCATGAATCAAATCATGAATTGAATCATGAATCATGAATTGAATCATGAATCATGAATTGAATTATGAATCATGAATCATGAATTGAATCATGAATCATGAATTGAATTATGAATCATAAAATGAATCATGAAATGAATCAAGAATCATGAATTGAATCATGAATCATGAATTGAATCATGAATCATGAATCATGAATCGAATCATGAATAATGAATTGAATCATGAATTGAATCATGAATCATGAATTGAATCATGAACCATGTAATGAATCATGAATTGAATCATGAATCATGAATTGAATAATGAATTGAATCAAGAATTGAATCATGCATTGAATCATGAATCATGAATTGAATCATGAATCATGAATTGAATCTTGAATCATGAATCATGAATTGAATCATGAATTGAATCATGAATTATGAATCATAAATTGAATCATGAATTGAATCATGAATTAAATCATGAATCATGAAATGAATCATGAATTATGAATTGACTCATGAATCATGAATCATGATTTATGAAATGAATCATGAAATGAATCATGAATCATGAATTAAATCATGAATCACAAATTGAATCATGCATCATGAATTGAATCATGAATTATAAATCGAATCATGAATTATAAATCGAATCATGAATCATGAATCATGAATCATGAATCATGAATTAAATCATGAATTGAATCATAAATCATGAATTGAATCATGAATTGAATCATGAATCGAATCACGAATCATGAAATAAATCATGAATTGAATCAAGATTCATGATCCATGAATTGAATCATGAAATAAATCTTGAATCATGAATTGAATCATAAATCATGAATCATGAATTTAATCATGAATCATAATTCAAATCATGAATCATGAATCAAGAATTGAATAATGAATCATGAATCGAATCATGAATTTATGAATTGACTCATGAATCATGAATCAAATCATGAATTGAATCATGAATCATGAAATGAATCATGAATCATGAATTGAATCATGTATCATGAATTGAATCATGAATCATGAATCATAAATCAAGAATTGAATTATGAATCATGAATTGAATCATGAATCATGAAATGAATTATGAATTGAATCAAGAATTGAATCATGAATTGAAACATAAATCATGAATCGAATCTTGATTCATGATTTGAATCATGAATCATGAATTGAATCATGAATCATGAATCATGAATTGAATCATGAATTGAATCATGAATTATAAATCATAAGTTGAATCATGAATTGAATCATGAATTGAATCATGAATCATGAAATGAATTAAGAATCATGAATTGAATCATGAATCATGAATTGAATCATGAATCATTAATTAAATGATGAATGATGAATAATGAATCAAATCATGAATCATGAATTGAATCATGAATCATGAATTGAATCATGAATCATGAATCATGAATTGAATCATGAATTGAATCATGAATTATAAATCATAAGTTGAATCATGAATTGAATCATGAATTGAATCATGAATCATAAATCATGAAATTAATCATGAATTGAATCATGAATTTTAAATTGAATCATGAATCATGAATTGAATCATGAATCATGAATTGAATCATGAATCATAAATCGAATCATGAATCATGAATTGAATCATAATTCATGAATCATGAATCGAATCATGAATCATGAATCATGAAATGAATCATGAATTGAATCATGAATTCAAACATGAATCATGAATCAAATCATGAATCATGAATTGAATCATGAATTGAATCATGAATTATAAATCATAAGTTGAATCATGAATTGAATCATGAATTGAATCATGAATCATAAAATGAATCATGAATCGAATCATGAATCATGAAATGAATCATAATTCATGAATCATGAATTGAATCATGAATCATGAATCATGAATTGAATCATGAATTGAATCATGAATTATAAATCATAAGTTGAATCATGAATTGAATCATTAATTGAATCATGAATCATAAAATGAATCATGAATCATGAATCGAATCATGAATCATGAAATGAATCATAATTCATGAATCATGAATTGAATCATGAATCATGAATCATGAATTGAATCATGTATTGAATCATGAATCATGAATTGAATCAGGAATCATGAATCATGAAATGAATCATGAAATGAATCATGAATCATGGATTGAATCATGAATCACGAATTAAATCATGCATCATGAATTGAATCATGAATTATAAATCGAATCATGAATCATGAATCATGAATCAGGAATTAAATCATGAGTCATTAATTAAATCATAAATCATGAATCGAATCATGAATTATGAAATAAATCATGAATTGAATCATGAATTGAATCATGAATCATGAATCATGAATCGAATCATGAATCATGAAATAAATCATGAATTGAATAAAGATTCATGAACCATGAATTGAATCATAAATCATGAATCATGAATTTAATCATGAATCATAATTCGAATCATGAATTATGATTCGAATCATGAATCATGATTCATGAATTGAATCATGAATTATGAATTGAATCATGAATCATGAATCATGAATTGAATCATGAATTGAATCATGAATTATAAATCATAAGTTGAATCATAAATTGAATCATGAATTGAATCATGAATCATGAAATGAATCATGAATCATGAATTGAATCATGAATCATGAATTGAATCATGAACCATGAATCTTGAATTGAATCATGAATCATAAATTGAATCATGAATTGAATCATGAATCATGAAATGAATCATGAATCATGAAATGAATCATGAATCATGAATCATGAATCAAATCATGAATTGAATCATGAATCATGAATTGAATTATGAATTGAATCAAGAATTGAATCATGCATTGAATCATGAATCATGAATTGAATCATGAATCATGAATTGAATCATGAATCATGAATTGAATCATGAATTGAATCATGAATTATGAATCATAAATTAAATCATGAATTGAATCATGAATTAAATCATGAATCATGAAATGAATCATGAATCATGAATTGACTCATGAATCGTGAATTGAATCATGAATCATGAAATGAATCATGAAATGAATCATGAATCATGAATTAAATCATGAATCACAAATTGAATCATGGATCATGAATTATAAATCGAATCATGAAACATGAATCATGAATCATGAATTAAATCATGAATCATGAATTGAATCATAAATCATGAATTGAATCATGAATTGAATCATGAATCATGAATTGAATCAGGAATCATGAATCATAAATTGAATCATGAATTGAATCATAAATCATTAATTTAATGATAAATGATGAATCATGAATCAAATCATGAATCATGAATTGAATCATGAATCATGAATTGAATCATGAATCATGAATCATGAATTGAATCATGAATTATAAATCATAAGTTGAATCATGAATTGAATCATGAATTAAATCATGAATCAAGAAATGAATCATGAATTGAATCATGAATTTTGAATTGAATCATGAATCATGAATTGAATCATGAATCATGAAATGAATCATGAATCATGAAATGAATCATGAATCATGAATTGAATCATAAATCATGAATCATGAATTGAATCATGAATTATAAATCATAAGTTGAATCATGAATTGAATCATGAATTGAATCATGAATCATGAAATGAATCATGAATCATGAATTGAATCATGAATCATGAATTGAATCATGAACCATGAATCTTGAATTAAATCATGAATCATAAATTGAATCATGAATTGAATCATGAATCATGAATTGAATCATGAATCATGATTTGAATCAGGAATCATGAATTGAATGATGAATGATGAATTATGAATCGAATCATGAATCATGAATTGAATCATGAATCATGAATTGAATCATGAATCATAAATTGAATCATGAATCATGAATTGAATCATGAATCATGAATCATGAATCAAATCATGAATCATGAATCACGAATCATGAATTGAATCATGAATCATGAATTGAATCATGAATCATGAATCGAATCATGAATCATGAATCATGAATTGAATCATGAATCATGAATCATAAATTGAATCATGAATTGAATCATGAATTATGAATCATAAATTGAATCATGAATTGAATCATGAATCATGAAATGAATCATGAATCATGTATTGAATCATGAATCATGAATTGAATCAGGAATCACGAATTGAATCATGCATCATGAATTGAATCATGAATTATAAATCGAATCATGAATCATGAATCATTAATTAAATCATAAATCATGAATCGAATCATGAATCGAATCATGAATTATGAAATAAATCATGAATTGAATCATGAATTGAATCATGAATCATGAATCATGAATCGAATCATGAATCATGAAATAAATCATGAATTGAATAAAGATTCATGAACCATGAATTGAATCATAAATCATGAATCATGAATTTAATCATGAATCATAATTCGAATCATGAATCATGATTCGAATCATGAATCATGATTCAAGAATTGAATCATGAATCATGAATTGAATCATGAATCATGAATCGAATCATGAATCATGAATTGAATCATGAATCATGAATTAAATCATAAATCATAAATCAAGAATTGAATCATGAATCATGAATCAAATCATGAATCATGCAATAAATCATGAATTGAATCATGAATTGAATCGTGAATCATGAATCATGAATCGAATCATGAATTATGAAATAAATCATGAATTGAATTAAGATTCATGAACCATGAATTGAATCATGAAATAAATCATGAATCATGAATTGAATCATAAATCATGAATCATGAATTTAATCCTGAATCATAATTCGAATCATGAATCATGAATCATGAATTGAATCATGAATCATGAATCGAATCATGAATCATGAAATGAATCATAAATCATGAATCGAATCATGAATTGAATCATGAATCATGAAATGAATCATAAATCATGAATCGAATCATGAATTGAATCATGAATCATGAAATGAATCATGAATCATGAATTGAATCATGAATCATGAATTGAATCAGGAATAACGAATTGAATCATGCATCATGAATTGAATCATGAATCATAAATTGAATCATGAATCATGAAATGAATCATGAAATGAATCATGAATCATGAATTGAATCATGAATCACGAATTGAATCATGCATCATGAATTGAATCATGAATCATAAATCGAATCATGAATCATGAAATGAATCATGAAATGAATCATGAATCATGAATTGAATCATAAATCCTGAATTGAATCATGAATTGAATTTTGAATCATGAATCATGAATCGAATCATGAATCATGAAATAAATAATGAATTGAATCATGAATTGAATCATGAATCATGAATCATGAATCGAATCATGAATCATGAAATAAATCATGAATTGAATCAAGATTCATGAACCATGAATTGAATCATGAAATAAATCATGAATCATGAATTGAATCATAAATCATGAATCATAAATTTAATCATGAATCATGAATCGAATCATGAATTAAAAATTGAATCATGAATCAAATCATGAATCATGAATTGAATCATGAATCATGAATCGAATCATGAATTGAATCATGAATCATGAATCATGAATTGAATCATAAATTATGAATCATGAATTTAATCATGAATCATATATCGAATCATGAATCATGAATCATGAATCGAATCATGAATTGAATCATGAATCATAAATTGAATTATGAATTGAACTAAGAATTGAATCATGCATTGAATCATGAATCATGAATTGAATCATGAATCATGAATCATGAATTGAATCATGAATTGAATCATGAATTATGAATCATAAAATGAATCATGAATTGAATCATGAATTAAATCATGAATCATGAAATGAATCATGAATTGTGAATTGAATCATGAATCATGAATCATGAAATGAATCATGAAATGAATCATGAATCATGAATTAAATCATGAATCACAAATTGAATCATGCATCATGAATTGAATCATGAATTATAAATCGAATCATGAATCATGAATCATGAATTAAATCATGAATCATGAATCATGAATTGAATCATGAATTGAATCATGAATCATGAAATGAATCATGAATCATGAATTGAATCATGAATCATGAATTGAATAATGAACCATGAATCTTGAATTAAATCATGAATCATAAATTGAATCATGAATTGAATCATGTATCATGAAATGAATCATGAATTTTGAATTCAATCATGAATCATGAAATGAATCATGAATCATGAATTGAATCATGAATCATGAATTGAATCATGAATCATAAATCGAATCATGAATCATGAATTGAATCATGAATCATGAATCATGAATCAAATCATGAATCATGAATTGAATCATGAATCATGAATCACGAATCATGAATTGAATCATGAATCATGAATTGAATCATGAATCATGAATCGAATCATGAATCATGAATCATGAATTGAATCATGAATCATGAATCATAAATTGAATCATGAATTGAATCATGAATTATGAATCATAAATTGAATCATGAATTGAATCATGAATCATGAAATGAATCATGAATCATGTATTGAATCATGAATCATGAATTGAATCAGGAAAATTGAATCAGGAATCATGAATCATGAAATGAATCATGAATCATGGATTGAATCATGAATCACGAATTAAATCATGCATCATGAATTGAATCATGAATTATAAATCGAATCATGAATCATGAATCATGAATCAGGAATTAAATCATGAATCATTAATTAAATCATAAATCATGAATCGAATCATGAATTATGAAATAAATCATGAATTGAATCATGAATTGAATCATGAATCATGAATCATGAATCGAATCATGAATCATGAAATAAATCATGAATTGAATAAAGATTCATGAACCATGAATTGAATCATAAATCATGAATCATGAATTTAATCATGAATCATAATTCGAATCATGAATCATGATTCGAATCATGAATCATGATTCGAATCATGAATCATGATTCAAGAATTGAATCATGAATCATGAATTGAATCATGAATCATGAATCGAATCATGAATCATGAATTGAATCATGAATCATGAATTAAATCATGAATCATAAATCAAGAATTGAATCATGAATCATGAATCAAATCATGAATCATGCAATAAATCATGAATTGAATCATGAATTGAATCGTGTATCATGAATCGAATCATGAATTATGAAATAAATCATGAATTGAATTAAGATTCATGAACCATGAATTGAATCATGAAATAAATCATGAATCATGAATTGAATCATAAATCATGAATCATGAATTTAATCCTGAATCATAATTTGAATCATGAATCATGAATCATGAATTGAATCATGAATCATGAATCGAATCATGAATCATGAAATGAATCATAAATCATGAATCGAATCATGAATTGAATCATGAATCATGAAATGAATCATAAATCATGAATCGAATCATGAATTGAATCATGAATCATGAAATGAATCATGAATCATGAATTGAATCATGAATCATGAATTGAATCAGGAATCACGAATTGAATCATGCATCATGAATTGAATCATGAATCATAAATCGAATCATGAATCATGAAATGAATCATGAAATGAATCATGAATCATGAATTGAATCATGAATCACGAATTGAATCATGCATCATGAATTGAATCATGAATCATAAATCGAATCATGAATCATGAAATGAATCATGAAATGAATCATGAAATGAATCATAATTCATGAATTGAATCATAAATCCTGAATTGAATCATGAATTGAATTTTGAATCATGAATCGAATCATGAATCATGAAATAAATAATGAATTGAATCATGAATTGAATCATGAATCATGAATCATGAATCGAATCATGAATCATGAAATAAATCATGTATTGAATCAAGATTCATGAACCATGAATTGAATCATGAAATAAATCATGAATCATGAATTGAATCATAAACCATGAATCATAAATTTAATCATGAATCATGAATCGAATCATGAATTAAAAATTGAATCATGAATCAAATCATGAATCATGAATTAAATCATGAATCATGAATCGAATCATGAATCATGAATCGAATCATGAATTGAATCATAAATTATGAATCATGAATTTAATCATGAATCATATATCGAATCATGAATCATGAATCATGAATCGAATCATGAATTGAATCATGAATCATGAATTGAATTATGAATTGAATTAAGAATTGAATCATGCATTGAATCATGAATCATGAATTGAATCATGAATCATGAATTGAATCATGAATCATGAATCATGAAATGAATCATGAATCGAATCATGAATTTATGAATTGACTCATGAATCATGAATCGAATCATGAATCATGAAATGAATCATGAATCATGAATTGAATCATGAAACATGAAATGAATTATGAATTGAATCAAGAATTGAATCATGAATTGAAACATAAATCATGAATCGAATCATGATTCATGAATTGAATCATTAATCATGAAATGAATCATGAATCATGAATCATGAATTGAATCATGAATTGAATCATGAATTATAAATCATAAGTTGAATCATGAATTGAATCATAAATTGAATCATGAATCATGAATTGAATCATGAATCATGAATCTTGAATTGAATTATGAATCATGAATTGAATCATGAATCATGAAAGGAATCATGAATCATGAATTGAATCATGAATCATGAATTGAATCAGGAATCATGAATCATAAATTGAATCATGAATTGAATAATGAATCATTAATTGAATGATAAATGATGAATCATGAATCAAATCATGAATCATGAATTGAATCATGAATCATGAATTGAATCATGAATCATGAATCATGAATTGAATCATGAATTGAATCATGAATTATAAATCATAAGTTGAATCATGAATTGAATCATGAATTGAATCATGAATCATGAATCATGAAATGAATCATGAATTGAATCATGAATTTTGAATTGAATCATGAATCATGAATTGAATCATGAATCATGAATTGAATCATGAATCATAAATCGAATCATGAATCATGAATTGAATCATGAATCATGAATCGAATCATGAATCATGAATTGAATCATGAATCATGAAATGAATCATGAATTGAATCATGAATTCAAACATGAATCATGAATCGAATCATGAATCATGAATTGAATTATGAATTGAATCAAGAATTGAATCATGAATTGAAACATAAATCATGAATCGAATCATGATTCATGAATTGAATCATGAATTATGAATTGAATCATGAATCATGAATCATGAATTGAATCATGAATTGAATCATGAATTATAAATCATAAGTTGAATCATGAATTGAATCATGAATTGAATCATGAATCATGAAATGAATCATGAATCATGAATTGAATCATGAATCATGAATTGAATCATGAACCATGAATCTTGAATTGAATCATGAATCATAAATTGAATCATGAATTGAATCATGAATTGAATCATGAATCATGAAATGAATCATGAATCATGAATTGAATCATGAATCATGAATTGAATCAGGAATCATGAATCATAAATTGAATCATGAATTGAATCATGAATCATGAATTGAATGATGAATGATAAATTATGAATCGAATCATGAATCATGAATTGAATCATGAATCATGAATTGAATCATGAATTATGAATCATGAATTGAATCATGAATTGAATCATGAATTATAAATCATAAGTTGAATCATGAAATGAATCATGAATTGAATCATGAATTTTGACTTCAATCATGAATCATGAAATGAATCATGAAATGAATCATGAATTGAATCATGAATCATGAATTGAATCATGAATCATGAATTGAATCATGAATCATGAATCATGAATCGAATCATGAATCATGAATTGAATCATGAATCATGAATCACGAATCATGAATTGAATCATGAATCATGAATTGAATCATGAATCATGAATCGAATCATGAATCATGAATCATGAATTGAATCATGAATCATGAATCATAAATTGAATCATGAATTGAATCATGAATTATGAATCATAAATTGAATCATGAATTGAATCATGAATTGAATCATGAATCATGAAATGAATCATGAATCATGTATTGTATCATGAATCATCAATTGAATCAGGAATCATGAATCATGAAATGAATCATGAAATGAATCATGAATCATGAATTGAATCATGAATCACGAATTGAATCATGCATCATGAATTGAATCATGAATTATAAATCGAATCATGAATCATGAATCATGAATTAGGAATTAAATCATGAATCATGAATCATGAATTGAATCATGAATAATGAAATGAATCATGAATTGAATCATGAATTCAAACATGAATCATGAATCGAATCATGAATCATGAATTTAATTATGAATTGAATCAAGAATTGAATCATGCATTGAATCATGCATCATGAATCATGAATTGAATCATGAATCATGAATTGAATTATTAATTGAAACAAGAATTGAATCATGAATTGAATCATGAATCATGAATCGAATCATGATTCATGAATTGAATCATGAATCATGAATTGAATCATGAATCATGAATCATGAATTGAATCATGAATCATGAATCATGAAATGAATCAAGAATCATGAATTGAATCATAAATCATTAATTGAATCAGGAATCATGGATAATGAAATGAATCATGAAATGAATCATGAATTGAATCATGAATCTTGAATTGAACCATGAATCATTAAATGAATCATGAAATGAATCATGAATCATGAATTGAATCATGAATTGATTCATAACTCATAAATCGAATCATGAATCATGAATCATGAATTGAATCATGAATCATGAATCGAATCATGAATCATGAATCATGAATTGAATCATGAATCATGAATTATAAATTGAATCATGAATTGAATCATGAATTATGAATCATAAACTGAATCATGAATTGAATCATGAATTGAAGCATGAATCATGAAATGAATCATGAATCATGAATTGAATCATGAATCATGAATTGAATCATGAATCATGAATTGAATCAGGAATCATGAAATGAATCATGAATTGAATCATAAATCATGAATTGAATCATGAATTGAATCATGAATCATGAATCATGAATCGAATCATGAATCATGAAATAAATCATGAAATGAATCATGAATTGAATCATGAATCATGAATTGAATGATGAATGATGAATCATGAATTGAATCATGAATCATGAATTGAATCATGAATCATGAATCATGAATTGAATCATGAATTAAATCATGAATCTTGAATTGAATCATGAATCATGAAATGAATCATGAAATGAATCATGAATTGAATCATGAATAATGAATTGAATCATGAATCATGAATCACAAATTATGAATTGAATCATGAATCATGAATTAAATCATGAATCATGAAATGAATCATGAATCATGAATTGAATCATGAATCATGAATCATGAATCGAATCATGAATCATGAATTGAATCATGAATCATGAATTGAATCATGAATAATGAAATGAATCATGAATTGAATCATGAATTCAAACATGAATCATGAATCGAATCATGAATCATGAATTTAATTATGAATTGAATCAAGAATTGAATCATGCATTGAATCATGCATCATGAATCATGAATTGAATCATGAATCATGAATTGAATTATTAATTGAAACAAGAATTGAATCATGAATTGAATCATGAATCATGAATCGAATCATGATTCATGAATTGAATCATGAATCATGAATTGAATCATGAATCATGAATCATGAATTGAATCATGAATCATGAATCATGAAATGAATCAAGAATCATGAATTGAATCATGAATCTTGAATTGAACCATGAATCATTAAATGAATCATGAAATGAATCATGAATCATGAATTGAATCATGAATCATGAATCATAAATTGAATCATGAATTGAATCATGAATTATGAATCATAAACTGAATCATGAATTGAATCATGAATTGAAGCATGAATCATGAAATGAATCATGAATCATGAATTGAATCATGAATCATGAATTGAATCAGGAATCATGAAATGAATCATGAAATGAATCATAAATCATGAATTGAATCATGAATCACGAATTAAATCATGCATCATGAATCATGAATTGAATCATAAATCATGAATTGAATCATGAATTGAATCATGAATCATGAATCATGAATCGAATCATGAATCATGAAATAAATCATGAAATGAATCATGAATTGAATCATGAATCATGAATTGAATGATGAATGATGAATCATGAATCGAATCATGAATCATGAATTGAATCATGAATCATGAATCATGAATTGAATCATGAATTAAATCATGAATCTTGAATTGAATCATGAATCATGAAATGAATCATGAAATGAATCATGAATCATGAATTGAATCATGAATAATGAATTGAATCATGAATCATGAATCGAATCATGAATCATGAATTGAATCATGAATCATGAATCACAAATTATGAATTGAATCATGAATCATGAATTGAATCATGAATCATGAATCGAATCATGAATCATGAATCATGAATTGAATCATGAATCATGAATCATAAATTGAATCATGAATTGAATCATGATTTATGAATCATACATTGAATCATGAATTGAATCATGAATTGAATCATGAATCATGGAATGAATCATGAATCATGTATTGAATCATGAATCATGAATTGAATCTTGAATCATGAATCATGAAATGAATCATGAATCATGAATTGAATCATGAATCATGAATTGAATCATGCATCATGAATTGAATCATGAATTATAAATGGAATCATGAATCATGAATCATGAATCAGGAATTAATTCATGAATCATGAATCATGAATTAAATCATAAATCATGAATTGAATCATGAATTGAATCATGAATCGAATCATGAATTATGAAATAAATCATGAATAGAATCATGAATTGAATCATGAATCATGAATCATGAATTGAATCATGACTCATGAAATAAATCATGAATTGAATCAAAATTCATGAACCATGAATTGAATCATGAATCATGAATCATAAATTGAAGCATGAATTGAATCATGAATTATGAATCATACATTGAATCATGAATTGAATCATGAATTGAATCATGAATCATGGAATGAATCATGAATCATGTATTGAATCATGAATCATGAATTGAATCAGGAATCATGAATCATGAAATGAATCATGAATCATGAATTGAATCATGAATCACGAATTGAATCAAGCATCATGAAATGAATCATGAATTATAAATCGAATCATGAATCATGAATCAGGAATTAATTCATGAATCATGAATTAAATCATAAATCATGAATTGAATCATGAATTGAATCATGAATTATGAATCATGAATCGAATCATGAATTATGAAATAAATCATGAATTGAATCATGAATTGAATCAAGAATCATGAATCATGAATCGAATCATGACTCATGAAATAAATCATGAATTGAATCAAGATTCATGAACCATGAATTGAATCATGAAATAAATCATGAATCATGAATTGAATCATAAATCATGAATCATGAATTTAATCATGAATCATAATTCGAATCATGAATCATGAACTGAATCATGAATCATGAATCATGAATTGAATCATAAATCATGAATCGAATCATGAATTGAATCATGAATCATGAAATTAATCATGAATCATGAATTGAATCATGAATCATGAACTAAATCAGGAATCATGAATCATGAAATGAATCATGAAATGACTCATGAAATGAATCATGAATCATTAATTGAATCATGAATCACGAATTGAATCAAGAATCATAAATCGAATCATGAATCATGAAATGAATCATGAATTGAATCTTGAATCATGAATCATGAATTGAATTATGAATCATGAATCGAATCATGAATCATGAATTAAATCATGAATCATGAATTGAATCATGAATAGAATCATGAATCATGAATTGAATCATGAATCATGAATTGAATCATGAGTCATGAATCATGAATTGAATCATGAATCATGAATGGAATCATGAATTGAATTATGAATCATGAATTAAATCATGAATCATGAATCATAAAATGAATCATGAATCATGAATCATGAATTGAATCATGAATCATGAATTGAATCATGAATCATGAATTGAATCATGAAACATGAATTGAATCATGAATTGAATCATGAATTATGAATCATAAATTAAATCATGAATTGAATCATGAATTAAATCATGAATCATGAAATGAATCATGAATCATGAATTGACTCATGAATCGTGAATTGAATCATGAATCATGAAATGAATCATGAATTATAAATTGAATCATGAAACATGAATCATGAATCATGAATTAAATCATGAATCATGAATTGAATCATAAATCATGAATTGAATCATGAATTGAATCATGAATCATGAATTGAATCAGGAATCATGAATCATAAATTGAATCATGAATTGAATCATGAATCATTAATTGAATGATAAATGATGAATCATGAATCAAATCATGAATCATGAATTGAATCATGAATCATGAATTGAATCATGAATCATGAATCATGAATTAAATCATGAATTATAAATCATAAGTTGAATCATGAATTGAATCATGAATTGAATCATGAATCATGAATTGAATCATGAATCATGAAATGAATCATGAATTGAATGATGAATTCAAACATGAATCATGAATCGAATCATGAATCATGAATTGAATTATGAATTGAATCATGCATTGAATCATGAATCATGAATCATGCATTGAATCATGAATCATGAATCATGAATTGAATTATTAATTGAAACAAGAATTGAATCATGAATTGAATCATGAATCATGAATCAAATCATGATTCATGAATTGAATCATGAATCATGAATTGAATCATGAATCATGAATTGAATCATGAATCATGAATTGAATCATGAATTATGAATCATTAAATGAATCAAGAATCATTAATTGAATCATGAATCATGAATTGAATCAGGAATCATGAATCATGAAATGAATCATGAATTGAATCATGAATCTTGAATTGAATCATGAATCATGAAATGAATCATGAACTGAATCATGAATCATGAATTGAATCATGAATTGATTCATAATTCATAAATCATGAATCATGAATTGAATCATGAATCATGAATTGAATCATGAATCATGAATTGAATCATGAATCATGAATCATAAATTGAATCATGAATTGAATCATGAATTATGAATCATAAATTGAATCATGAATTGAATCATGAATTGAATCATGAATTGAATCATGAATCATGAAATGAATCATGAATCTTGAATTGAATAATGAATCATGAATCATGAATCGAATCATGAATCATGAATTTAATCATGAATCATGAATCACGAATCATGAATTGAATCATGAATCATGAATTGAATCATGAATCATGAATCGAATTATGAATCATGAAATAAATCATGAATTGAATCAAGATTCATGAACCATGAATTGAATCATGAAATAAATCATGAATCATGAATTCAATCATAAATCATGAATCATGAATTTAATCATGAATCATAAATCGAATCATGAATCAAGAATTGAATCATGATTAATGAAACGAATCATGAATCATAAATTGAATCATGAATCATGAATCATGAATTGAATCAGGAATCATGAATCATGAAATGAATCATGAAATGAATCATGAATCATGAATTGAATCATGAATCACAAAATGAATCATGAATCATGAATTGAATCATGAATCACAAATTGAATCATGCATCATGAATTGAATCATGAATCATAAATCGAATCATGAATCATGAATCATGAATTGAATCATGCATCATGAATCATGAATTGAATCATAAATCCTGAATTGAATCATGAATTGAATCATGAATCATGAATCATGAATCGAATCATGAATCATGAAATAAATCATAAATTGAATCAAGATTCATGAACCATAAATGTAATCATGAATCATGAATCGAATCATGAATCAAGAATTGAATCATGAATCATGAATCGAATAATGAATCATGAATTGAATAATGAATCATGAATCATGAATCGAATCATGAATTGAATCATGAATCATGAATTGAATCATAAAACATGAATTATGAGTTTAATCATGAATCATATATCGAATTATGAATCATGAATCGAATCATGAATTTAATCATAAATCATGAATCAGGAATTGAATCATGAATCATGAATCATGAATTGAATCATGAATAATGAATTGAATCATGAATCATAAATCATGAATTGAATCATGAATCATGAATCGAATCATGAATTGAATCATGAATCATGAATCATGAATTGAATTATGAATCATGAATCGAATCATGAATCATGTATTGAATCATGAATTGAATCATGAATCATGAATGATGAATTGAATCATGAATGATGAATTGAATCATGAATCATGAATTGAATCATGAATCATGAATTGAATCATGAATCATGAAATGAATCATGAATTGAATGATGAATTCAAACATGAATCATGAATCGAATCATGAATCATGAATTGAATTATGAATTGAATCATGCATTGAATCATGAATCATGAATCATGCATTGAATCATGAATCATGAATCATGAATTGAATTATTAATTGAAACAAGAATTGAATCATGAATTGAATCATGAATCATGAATCAAATCATGATTCATGAATTGAATCATGAATCATGAATTGAATCATGAATCATGAATTGAATCATGAATCATGAATTGAATCATGAATTATGAATCATTAAATGAATCAAGAATCATTAATTGAATCATGAATCATGAATTGAATCAGGAATCATGAATCATGAAATGAATCATGAATTGAATCATGAATCTTGAATTGAATCATGAATCATGAAATGAATCATGAACTGAATCATGAATCATGAATTGAATCATGAATTGATTCATAATTCATAAATCATGAATCATGAATTGAATCATGAATCATGAATTGAATCATGAATCATGAATTGAATCATGAATCATGAATCATAAATTGAATCATGAATTGAATCATGAATTATGAATCATAAATTGAATCATGAATTGAATCATGAATTGAATCATGAATTGAATCATGAATCATGAATCTTGAATTGAATAATGAATCATGAATCATGAATCGAATCATGAATCATGAATTTAATCATGAATCATGAATAAATTCATGATTCATGATTAAATTCATGATTCATGATTCGATTCATGATTCATGATTCATTATTCAATTCAAGATTCATGATTCATGATTCAATTCATGATTCAATTCATGATTCAATTCATGATTCAATTTATGATTCATAATTCATGATTCAATTCATGATTCAATTTATGATTCATGATTCATGATTCAATTCATGATTCATGATTCAATTCATGATTCATGATTCAATTCATGATTCATGATTTATGAATTATGAATCAATTCATGATTCAATTCATGATTCATGATTCAGTTCATGATTCATTTCATGAACTGAATCATGAATCATGAATTGAATCATGAATTGATTCATAATTCATAAATCATGAATCATGAATTGAATCATGAATCATGAATTGAATCATG
>NW_027447290.1:0-33857 GCF_038048845.1 Mixophyes fleayi | reverse complement strand
GGCCAACTGTCAAACAGCCGGGCGCGCGCAGGTCTGTATAGCTCAGCCTCCTATAGCTGATTGGGGGGTGTTGCATTAGCCACCTGGGCTGATCAGTACTGCTGGGCACTCTGCATTTTCATTGGGCCACATAACTATTTAAGGCAGTGAGGGCTTAGCCTCACTGTCGGTTATAGTTTTCTGTCTCTGGTTGCTGACCTGCTCCTTACTGCTGCTCCTGTGCTACTTTGGATTGATTGTTCGTGTATGACCCCTGGCTTGCTTACTGCAATTTGTTGGATTGCCTGTGACCCTGACCTCTGCCTATTTTCCGATACATTGCTTTCTGCCAGCCCTGACCCTTGCCTGGGCTTCACTCAGCTGCCTGCTGTTGCCTGTTTCTGGACTTCGCTACCTTCTACCATCAGGCCCTCGCCTGCACTGCGGTAATATTATAAACTTGTACTACTCTGAGTTAAGACCTGGGGCATCTGAATACCTGTGTGTGCATACAGCTCTACGGAAAAGGCTACTGCTTGTTCTACAAGTTTATGATATTTTCTGCCAGTCCTAACAATATGTCCCTGTTTTATGCATGTCCTGTTTTCCCAACTGTCTGGGGCTGTGAAGCACTGTGGTGCCTTACATATCTATGATTACAATAATAATAGAGTGAAACAGACTCTCTCCACAATATAAAAAGTGGTTTGGTCGGGGGGGCGTGGCTAGGACACCATCTTGATTGGCAGCATCTGCCTGAGCTCCCCTGATCCCGAGACCCTTATCCCTCTATATTTTGGGACATCCCTGCCACAGAACCTTCATAAACACGGTCCTCTATTTGTGGAGTCCTCCAGCAGCCATCCAATAATTGATTTACCGCTGGACCCTCTGAGATACCTGCTCTGAGTCCTCCTGTGGCTAGCTGGGCATCCTGTGTCAGTGGACACCTTGAGAGACAGATCCGTTGCTTCCCCTCTGGCTGCCCTGCATCCAGACCCCCCAGCCTCCTGTGGTTCACCGCTGGCTCCATCGGCTGCACGCCTCGTGATTTACCCGGGACGAGTTCGGCGGCCTACTTCCGGTTGAAGCCCCGGCCTAAAGTTTCAGCCTCCCCGCGGACCCCTCACTTCCGGTTTCGCCGCGGCACTTCCGGTTTTGCCGTGGCACTTCCGGTTTGCCTGGAAAGGAGTCAGTGACCCTGCTGAGAGGTACAAACATCCTCCTCTGTTCCCCCCACCCCTATTGGCAACACTAGGGGAGTACCTGGAGGTCACCCCTGCCGCACTCCTGTCCCACCTGTGGGAGATCCAGGCAGAGTCTTCAGACTACCAGCACTACAGCTCCCCTCCATCTCCTCCCACCTTTTGGATGTAAGATGAGGATAGTGGGGTATCCCCCCTGCTGAGATAAGAACACCAGTCTAACTAGCAGCACATTGACTTTACTCCTGCCAGCTCTGACTCTCTTGCAGTGGACACACAGCTGTCCTCGTTCACCCCCCTGCTTCCTCATTGCACCCCTTGCATTGCTTCGGGGTACCCCCACAAGCTGGATCACCTCCACTACGGTCTATAAAGATTATCATTGGTTCTCCAATTGAACAAACACCAATACTTCTGCTACAAGGATTCTCTCATATCACAATCCGGACCACTTCGTTTTTAGTACACCAGGTTTCCACAAGCTCAACATCACTATACCACCAAGCTTGGGCACCAGCCACTGAGGTTTGTACCTGTGGACACAAATCCTGAGTTCTTTGTCTCCCTCTGCCACCTCCTCTCCTCTCAGGCTGGGGATGACTTGATGCAGAGTGTGCCCATGCACCCCTCCTAGCACTGAGATCTACACTACGGAGCAGCCGACCTCCATCCTCTACGCTTTTCTCCCTTTCTGTTAATCCCCACCTTTACTACGATGCCAAGAGGGGGGAAGAAACCCCCAGGTGGCGACCTCCTTCCCTACCTCTCCAGAAACAAGACGCCTGCCAAACAAAGCAATGACATACCTGAGTCATCTCCTGGACACTCTGATTCAGATCCCGACGATGACGATCAGTCACCTATCACCCGTCGGGATTTTTTATCCCTCCTCAAAGAGGTAAGGGATGTCAAAACATCTGTACAGGCTCTCCATTCCCTGAAAGCCGACGTTGTTGAAATTGGGGATAGAACAAATCACCTGGAGCATCGGGTTGAAGAAGTGGTGACCTGCCAACAGTCGTTTCAAACTAATCTCCATGAAATGCGAAATGACATCACCCAGCTACAAGATGGCCAGGAAGATCAGGACAACCGTGCTCGACGTAACAACCTGAGAATTCGGGGGATCCCAGAACAGGTTGAACCCACCCACCTGGAACTCTACCTTAAGAAACTTTTTACCAAGCTCTCCCCCTCGACTCCTGAAGATCAACTTCTTCTCGATCGAGCCCATCGAGCACTGAGACCTCGCTCCCAAGATCCATCTCAACCTAGGGATGTTATCCTCAGATTACATTACTTTACAGCAAAAGAAGCCATCATGAAAGAGGTCCGCCGGCTTCAGATGATCACTTTCGACAACTCCAACTTACAAATCTTCCAGGATTTATCCCCCCTTACCCTGGCCAAACGGAGAGACCTCAAGCCCTTTACTACACTTCTCCGGAAACGAAACATCAAATACCGCTGGGGGTTCCCCTTTCGTATTCTAGTATGGCACCAGGGATCAATGCTTACGGCCAGGACTCTTCCTGAAGCTCAATCTCTAATTCCCAAACTTGGCATCACCACCGATAACGCTGACCTTCCCGTGGACTCTCCTCTTCCCCAGAGATCACAAAGACCGTCCACACGTGAAGCCCCCCGTTCAGAGTGGACCACAGTTCCTGGGACCTCGGCATCGCCAACTGGATCTTCAGGGACTTGACTCTGCTTATCAGGTTTTATCTTTTTGTCTCTTTCTCCCTCTCATTCCCCTTCTTCACTGTTTGGATCCAGGGCTGATCACGGAAGAAAGACTGTCTACACGCCACTTAGGAATCCCCGCCTTCTGTGGGATCCCACTTGTGCCTTAAGCTCATAACCCTATGTTGACTATTTTGCTATAGGAGGCCTCCTATTTATCAGTTTGGTTTGATTTACTGTTGTTATGCCTGTTACACATGTTTTCACCATTATTATGTTGTTTTATATGTTTCTATATGTTGGGCCTCAACATCTGTTAGCTCCCCCTTCCCTAGGAAGTCTACATACTGTTTAAAGGCTCCCGCCTTTTGCGGGACCTCACCCGTGCTTTTTGATGTTTCTATTATGCTACTATGTAGCTTTTGTAAGATTCTATCTGTTGGGGTCCATTATAGCTTATCTGTCCCCCCATACTGAAGGCTCGTATCCCATACTACATATCACCTAAGGGTTCCCGCCTTTCACGGGACCCCACCCGCTCTTTAGGCCTAGAGCTCTTCCCTGCCAGTTTTGACTCCGAAAGCCCTCCACCTACCTGCTTGGTACTGTCGACAGGCCTGATTTACATGCTCGCACTATATTACAATGTTTTGATTGTGTGTTATTACCTGTCTGGCCTTAGATTCTGTTTGAGGCTCCCCCTTCTATTAAGGGTTGGTCTCCCAGACTCTCAGTGCTCAACAGTCGTTATTTTCTCCTGTGCCTCTGGCGGTGTCCTCTCTTTGCGCCTCCCTGTTATACTTGCCGTTTGGGCCACCACCGTGACGCCCACATGGTCAATTGGCATCCTTTCTATTTTATTCCGGATGCCCCTGGGGAGGTGTGATGGGAGAGCACCAGAGGCTACAATGTTGTTTAGTTCATTACGAGTTAATGTAATATAAGTCCATTCTGTATAGTTTAAATAACTGGTTGTATTACTGTGTTATGCTACATACATTCCTTTGTTCCTCACCATCTCTCCCCCTCTTATCTCCCATTACTCCCCCTTTCTACTACCCCCCTACCATAAGTTCCCCCTTCTATCTTCCCTCTCCATACTACCCGGCTGCTCCGCACATCACTTCATTATTCTTTCATTTCCAGCGCCCCATCTCAAAACCTTAGGAGGATGCGCACTTCGCCCCCACTATTTGGACCCTCCTGATGCATCCTTTGGATGTTCTGCCACTCCCCCCGGGAGCTTTAGGCTCCCTTGCTGACCTATGTGCCTTATTGGCTCATAGCCTCCCTTCCCAATGTCGGCACCACAGGTCCCGGCCTATTCCGCCGTGTGACCACCTCCCTCCACCCTCCCTTCGTCCCCTTCTCCCCGCCCCCTTCCTTACTCAAATAGACCACAATAAGCTAAGGATCTTTTTTGCTCCATTCTCCACTATATGTGCCCCAAGAACCACTCAGATACCACGTCAGGTTTACTCAGATCTCCCACCTTACCCTTTCATCTCTTGCTCTCATTTTATCTTCCTCTCTCTCATCGCACATGGGTCTTAGGGTCCTTTCCCTTAATGTAAAAGGGTTAAATAGTCCCCAGAAACGAAGTAAACTTCACGTGACCCTTAAATATCATAGGGGAGACCTAATTTTCATACAGGAGACTCACTTTCTACATGACTCTCACCCCGAACTCCGCTCTAAATTATATCCCGACTCATACCATGCCTGTGATCACTCAGCTAAAAAACGGGGGGTCTCGATCTTACTGGCACGTCACCTCACGTTTGAGCTTAACAATTCTCTCGCTGACAAAGACGGACGTTATCTCATTCTGATAGGTAAGCTAAACAATAAGCTCTGTACACTAGTAAACGTTTATGCCCCTAACCAACACCAACACCGCTTCTTCACAAAACTAGATTCCTTATTGACTCGTTTTAGACAGGGGGATCTTATTGTAGCGGGCGACTTCAACACTGTTCTGAACACCACCATCGACCGTTCTGCCCCGGTGGCCGCTGTCCCGCTCTCAGCAGACCCACAATCCACTAAATCCCTCCTCAGTCTCATGAAATCCCAGCTTCTATATGACTCCTGGAGAGTGAAGGAGCCGACTACACGCGATTACACATTTTACTCTTCACCCCATGGCTCATACTCCCGTATAGATATGATCCTGCTCAGCCATGATTTGGCCCTAAACCTCCAGGCGGTCCAGATCCACCCATTGACTTGGTCTGACCATGCCCCTTTTACAATTGACATCTCTGACCTCCTACCCCGACCTCGCCCAATGACCTGGCGTCTTAATGACTCCCTTCTTCACAATACGAATATAGTATCTCAGATTAGGACTAGACTGGAGGACTACTTTGAGCTAAATGATATTCCAGAAGTCTCCAAAGCCACCTTATGGACTGCGCACAAAGCGGTCTTGAGGGGACACTTGATCAGCATGGCCTCCAGACACAAAAAAGAATACCTCACCCGAACCAATGAGCTCTCCATCCAACTTCAAACCCTGGAAGCCCAGCACAAAGCAACCCCTGATCCCGCAAACCTGACAGCCCTTCGGGAAACCAAAGCCAAACTAAACCTCCTTCTCTCTAAACAAGCGGCCACACGCCTTAAATGGCTCCGTCAGACTTTTTATGAAAAAGGAGACAAAGCTGACAAAATTCTTGCATCACGGCTGCGTACAGCTAGAACTCATAGAAATATTATTGCTATCCGTGATTCACATAACCAGTTAACTCACGATCCAGCAGATATCCGGTCAGCATTTCAACATTTTTACACTGCTCTTTATAACCTCCCGGCTCCCGCTTCCACCCCAACACTGAAAACCCCCTCCGCCCTGATCACTGACTTTCTTGCCAAAGCCAAGCTACCTAAATTATCCCACCAAGCCCTTTCACTTCTCAATGAAGAGATCTCGACAGACGAGATCCATCAAGCCATCAAGGGACAAAAAAGTGGTAAATCCCCAGGCCCTGACGGCTTCACGGCCGCATACTACAAGAAATTTTCTGATTTGTTGGCCCCTCATCTCAAATCCCTTTATAACAACACTCTCCAAGGTGACCCTCTCCCATCAGAGATGCTGGAGGCCAAAATTGTAGTTATCCCTAAAGAGGGTAAAGACCCGCTCCACTGTGCTAGCTACAGGCCAATCTCTCTCCTCAATCTCGATTTGAAAATTTATGCCAAAATCCTAGCAAACCGTCTGAATGCCTTCCTCCCTTCTCTGATCCAGTATGACCAAGTAGGGTTTATCCCGGGACGCCAGGCGAGGGACAATACCAGACGTGCCATTGACATCATCCATATTACAAATTCCAGGAGATCCCCAACTATTATGCTCTCTCTGGATGCTGAAAAAGCATTTGACAGGATCTCTTGGGACTTTATGAAAGCGGCTCTTGAGTCGTTCGGCTTCGCTGGCGACTTCCTCACTGGCGTCCTAGCATTATACACCACCCCTACTGCTAAAGTCCTGGTTAATGGCACTCCCTCAGAATCATTCTCCATTCGAAATGGAACACGACAGGGTTGCCCCCTTTCCCCTCTGATATTTGCTCTGATAATTGAACCTCTGGCTTCCCAAGTTAGGTCTAATCCTAGCATACAGGGGGTCAAGGTGGGTAATACGAACTCCAAGATCTCACTCTTTGCAGATGATATCCTCCTATCACTTACCCAACCGGGGATCTCCTTGCCCAACCTATATGCCATCCTTCAGAACTACAGCGATGTTTCGGGCTATAAGATAAACTACACCAAGTCAGAGGCCATGCTGCTTCACGTTTCTCCTCGGGATACCGAGCTCCTCCGGGCTAACTTTAATTTCAAATGGCAGAACAGGAAGATCAAATACCTGGGGGTTTTCCTCACTTCTCGCTATGACCTCCTCTTTCGTGAGAATTTCCTACCCCTTTTCTCCAAGACGCAATCAGACCTGACCTCCTGGAACCGCCTTATTATTTCGTGGCTGGGCAGGATCATAGCTGTCAAAATGAACATACTCCCCAAATGGCTGTACCTCTTCCAAACCCTTCCGGTAGCTGTCCCTGCCTCTTTCCTTGCCAACATCCAGAAGGCCCTCACCCGCTTTATTTGGAACCATAGACCTCCTAGAGTCTCATCCAATATCTTAAAACGACCAATCCCTGGAGGAGGAAGAGGCCTTCCCGACATCAAATTATACTACTTGGCATCCCACCTTTCGCAAATCGTTGCCTCCTACGCTCCCTCTGGCTCCACTGCATGGCTTGATATAGAATCGGCCCATCTAACCCTGCCCGATCTCTCCTCTCTCTGGGGCGTATCTCCCGCCCGTCGCCCCCCTGCTGTTAGAGCACTGCCTTCTATCAAATTTGATGCTATGCTCTGGGACTCCAACTCCTTCAAACTAAAACTTTCAACTGCAATATCTCCTTTAACCCCCATCTGGCATAACCCGGTGTTCCCTCCTGGATCTGCCTCTACAACCCACCGTAACTGGTCTCGTGCAGGGCTTAAATTTCCAGTAGATTTTTCCAAACAGGGCCGCTGGCTTTCGCTAGCGGATCTCCAACCCCAATCCCCGTCCCAAATCCTCAGCCCCTTTGAATTCTTCCAAATTAATCATTTCTTGCGATCCCTGCCACCAACCTATGTTCTTAGGGACCTTACTCCATTTGAATCTCTTTGTAGAAAACATCCCTTGGACAAGGGCATGATTTCTCAAATATATAGCATTCTTCTCACTTCTGCCCTTCCCTCTCCAAACCCTCATGAAGACGAGTGGGAAAAGGACCTTGGTCCTCCCCCGGATGAAGAGGCTTGGGAGGACATGAGACTGGGGATAGCTAAATGCTCCATATCAACTAAACTCAAGGAAACCTCTTACAAAATTTATTACCGTTGGTATTACAATCCCACAAGACTCCATAGAATGTTTCCCTCTTCCTCGCCCTGCTGTTGGCGGGACTGTGGCCAAAGGGGTACGATGTTTCATATTTGGTGGTCTTGCCCGATTATCACCACCTTCTGGGACTCAGTCCATAGTTTCCTAAATACCCTTTTTGAAGCTCCTATCCCGAAAGATCCCTGGATATTTCTTTTATGTTACACTCCCCAAGACCTGGACAAATTCTCCAAGAAATTAACTGCCCACATCCTGACAGCAGCCAAATCACTCATAGCCCTTAATTGGAAAAAGACCTCACCTCCATCCCTTTTGGCTCTCAAGAAGCAGATTTGGCACGTGGCCGCTATGGAGGAGATTACGTACTACCTCCACGATAGAGGCCACGTCTTCAGTCAAGTCTGGGCTCCATGGCTAGCCGTGGAACACACCTTCCCCCCTCAACGCTCCACGTCCTCCGACCTGACCCATGTGCGATGACCCTAACTCTTCCCGACACATATCTCCCCCTCTGCTATAGGCTCAACACACCCTAGTTATCCTCTAAATACTTACAGTGCTTATCTTTGTGGTCCTACCCCCCCTCACCCCTCCCCCACAATCCATTTTGTTCCTACACCCATTTTATATTACTCTTTAAAAATGTAAAAACCGGTCATTTTTGTCTAAAGGTTTCCTAATATGCGATACACCACAATAACTGTTGTGATTTTACTGTGCATGCTACACAGTGTTATCGTTTTGCTGTCTGTATTTTCTTGATTGACCACTGAAAATAAAAAATTATAAAAAAAAAAGTGGTTTGGTCATTACAGGGTGAAAAGCCTCCGATGACTAATCTGTTTATACTCCCCTCCCCCCCCCCCCTATTTCCCAGCTTTGAAGCTTTTGCAAGTCCACTTTTTCACTCAGAACTGGGGTCCTGGAACCCTGTATTAAGCTGACCATGTGAACATATTGTCAGCAATATCAGGCAATCGGCTGCCTCTCTCATTGTGTTTTGTCACCACCTTTGAGATTGATTCAAACTCTTTGGGGTATATTTACTAAAAACTGCAGGTTTGAAAAAAAATGGAGATGTTGCCTATAGCAACCAGATTATATCTGTCATTTTATAGAATGTACTAAATAAATGATAACCAGAATCTGATTGGTTGCTATAGGCAACATCTCCACTTTTGTTAACTCATAGTTTAGTAAATATACCCCTTTGTCTTTACTTATTAAAGTACAATAAACAAACAGAAACACAAGCTAAAGCCGCACTTCTAATGTAAAAATCATCATGTTTTCACAATTTGCTTTACTGTACACCACTCCCTTTCTAGAGATTTAATAGAACAATAGAACATCTTTAAATATTTATTTTTATTGCCTAGTCAAAGTAAATGGTCAATCATATCTACTTGTAAAGATGACAGAGCAGTAATCTTAACCACCACCTTTACATTCCCTTCAATATATTCATATACATCTTATACAACAGGATACAGGAGTCAGACACTATTTTGGCACAGAATAACGGCTAGCATATGTGAACCCATAGAGTAGGTTTATAGATTGCATGTAATGATTAATAAGAGCTTTGCTGAGTGGTTACAATGAAATGGTTAAATTAAAAGCCATTACATTTATTACTGCCCTTTCCCTCCACCCTCTCCAAGTACAACCAGTTACATTAAGCATGGGCCAGCATATAATACAGGGCTACACCTTGTGACACCTGTATATAAAGGACAGTCCTTATCAAGCCAGGAAACAATAGTTTCACACCTGGAGTACTGATGAGAGGAAGAAAACAAAGACCTATAAACACTGTGTAACAAGGTATGTGAGGATACAAATCATTACTAGCAGAACTACTAAATGGTTATATAGTCACATAAGTGTTTTCTGGTTACATACTTAGAAGAAAGTCCAATTTGTGGCCAAACATCAATGTTGAACAAATTCTAACAAGTGATATCAGAACCGAGTAATCGCTTTGTATCAGTTTCAGGCAAATTACAAGGCCAAGATTACAGCTGCATCCTGTAAATGTTTTATTTCATGTAAAATTACAGAACGGCGGAGCAGTCAGAAATGAACACATACTATTGATAGTTGGATAGAGATAAAAATAAAATATGAGGTCATGCTCAAAGTTACAGTGCGGATAACAATAGCTGATAACTAGTAGCAGCCTGCAGCGGTAGATGACAATCTATTCTAAAAAGTTATAATTAGCCAATAATTGTTAGCTAGATCTACAATGGCATCAATGAGGAGGTATAAAGATCATTATCTCTCTATTGTGAGACTTTTTTTTTATTGTTTTGCAACATAGTTTAAATGTCTTTTATTATGCATCTGTTTTACAAGTGTTGTCCATAGTTGCAGAGATCACTGGCAAATAGCATTATTATACTGCAAAGTGAGGGGATTCCTGCTCAATGAAACTTCACAATCTTCTGTAAACCCAAGACAAAATCTGTTGCACACTAGGGGGGGTCTATTTATCAAAGCCCCATCCTGGTGAAGGATACTTGCCAATTGTTATTATATATATATATATATATATATATATATATATATATATATGTGCATTAGCTAACATATTTTCAAGGTTACAATTTATTAAATGGGGCAGATCAAAACTGCAAATACCATTTACTGATGCTCCATTTCTCCATTTCATCAGAAGCGTGTACTTGAAAATCCATCTGGAGCCGCAAAATTAATAAATGTAATTTCAAAGGACACAGAGGGTGCAAAATAAAACCAGAATAGCCATGGTAAGGTTTTAAGAGAAACACTTATAAATAATTAGTTACTGAGAGGCTAATGGTTACCAAGAAAAAGACAGTGGAAGTTTAATAAAAAATAAATAAATCATTATTTGGAAAAGATGAACCAATTAACCGATGAACGGACAATGCCACCAGGCACTTGTGCCTCCTACTATGTGGCCTGAATCATTGTTCTCCCATGCAGAAGTTAAAACAGTTGTGGTGAAATTAAAAACAACAGTATAACTTTTGCAAAGGTTCAAACACAAACATGGTTTGCACTCTTTTATTGGGTAAATTTATCTAAGACGCACTAAAGGAAATATCACAGACTGCTATAATGATTATAGAAACCAATAACAAGGATTGTAGTTTTGGATTATTATTAGATACTGCAAACTTCATATTTAGTTTACCCATCTTCCTAAAAGATCAGCGACCTCTACTCAAATATCTTCTGGAAGACAAGTGAAAAATGACCTAAAAAGTACAGTGTACTGACTGAAATTGCTCATTGAAGAAAGGACAACACATGGTCTGCCCACATCCCTTTATAAACCAAACAGAGGGAATTGCCTAGAAAAGAATTTTGAGTACATTCAAATCCCTACTTTTATCTTCCTGCTTTTACACTTCCTCCCATCATTCCCTAATGCATGCCAATGGCCCATTTCCATGATTTTACAACACACACTTTCCCAGGTGCACGGTGTTTGGTGTGTATTATGCAAATATGTAATACTGTAGATATCAGTACAGAAGAGGTTATTACAGTTTTGGATTAACATTTTTATTTACCATCCAGATGTGTTTTTCATGGAAAGTCTGCGATGGACATTTTACATGTTTAACACAACAATCCACTCAGGGCAACTGCAAACTGCATTGTGTGGCCTTTCCTTAGTGTCACCTAACGTTTAGGGCATTTTTGTCACTTTACACCAAATTTTCTGTGTTCCCTTCAAAAATGTAAAATTGATGATTTGGCTGGGAATAGATCCGCGCTGACTCTTTCAAAAGTCTAGAATGTATTTTTGGTGAAAAGTTAGAAACAACATGAAGCCGCACCTTACAATGTCAAAACTGAGACTAGCACAAAGAGATAGAGATGAAACTTAGAATGAACAGAGGCAGTAAATGGTTGAACGCTCAAAGCTATTAGGAATAACACGTAAGCAACATCTGAATCAAAAGCTAACACAACTAAGGTCACTTTCAATTATTTGTGTTCACAATAGCAAGGGCCAAGTGTTTGAACTGTTCAAAAACGTGTCCAATAGTAACTATTCTTTTTATCCAGTTCCATCCACTTTTTGTTTGCTTCATGAATTCTAAATAACAAGTGTGACAAGTTAAACTACATTGCTTACATAGTTTTAAAGATAGGCACATTGAACTTTAGAACACAGTGTATGATGTACATTTAATGGAGGGATAGTGACTCATGTTGTAAATATTTGTGCAACACCCCTTTACCAGGCCCTTTAAACTAGAGATGGTCACTGACCCCCGTGTTTTGGTTTTGTATTCGATTTTGGATCTGGATTACCTTCGTGTTTTGGTTTTGGTTTTGCAAAACCGCCCTTGCGTGTTTTGGTTTTGGTTTTGTTTGGTTTTGTTTTGCTATTTTCGAAAAAAATACAATTTTTTTGGTCTAAAATAACCTAATTTAGTGCTTCACCAGTTTCTTAGATAAGTGAGGTAATTCTAAAGCTAATAAATTATGAAAAAAACAGTTTAATCCCCTGGTAGGCCTTCCTTAATTCGAACACTTGTCTGCAAATTATACAGACAAACCTGGTTGTCTACCTCCTCCAACTATGATTATTGGCAATGTAGCCATCGTCTTTGGGTGTATATTACACCCTACACTTGTAGTTGAATATTAAAAAAAGCAGCCTGCACAGACTGTGGAACTAGAAAGTAAAATTAAATAGACCACGGTAGTTTGGTGGCTATCTATGCCCCCCTGCCCTCCACTTGTAGTTGAATATAAAAAAAGCAGCCTGCACAGACTGTGGAACTAGAAAGTAAAATTAAATGGACCACAGTGGTTTGGTGGCTATCTATGCCCCCCCCCCCTCCACTTGTAGGTGAATATAAAAAAAGCAGCCTGCACAGAATGTGGAACTAGAAAGTAAAATTAAATGGACCACGGTAGTTTGGTGGCTATCTATGCCCCCCCTCCGCCCTCAACTTGTAGTTGAATATGAAAAAAAAGCAGCCTGCACAGACTGTGGAACTAGAAATTCGAATATACAAAGAAATGGACAAAGGCAGTTTGGTATCTGTCTGCATCAGACCCCCCCCATCCACTTGTAGTAAAATAAAAAAAAGCAGCTTGCATAGACTGTAGAACTAGCAATTCGAATATACAAAGAAATGGACAAAGGCAGTTTGGTAACTGTCTGCATCAGATCCCCTCTCCACTAGGAGTAAAATAGAAAACTATTCAGCCGTTATATAATCTAGAATATAAATAGAAATTGAGAAAGGCAATTTAGTATCTGTCTGCATCATAATCATTAACATCCTCATTAGTGCCCTCGTCACCTCCACAAATCTCTCCCTCATCCTCTTCTATTTCCAAAGTGGCATCCTCAATTTGTGTATCTCCGGCTACACTCGGGCTGTTCAGGTACACATCAGCAGAGCTGCTGAAAGGGCCCTTCTTTATGGGTACACTAACAGAATGCTCATGATTAGACATACCACTGTTGGATGGACTCTCCACAGTGATTGGTGTCATTTGTGAATCAGAGCAAACATTATCCTCTAATGCCTTACTGTTATCTTGCAGCTCGGCTTTGACGCGTAACAGTAGTTGTGCCGCAATTGTAGGCTCTGTAATTTTTGGGGATCTGCCACAAATAGCCAAAGGTGTAGGCCTCATTCTCTCCTTGCCACTGCGTGTGTAGAATGGCATGTTGGCAATTTTTTTTTTTATCGGCACTTAACTTTTGCTCAGTAACACTTCTTTTTCGCTTCAACACAGTAAATTTTTTTTTTTTTTTTGGACTGATTTCGAAACACTGTGTAGTTTGACATTGCCTTGCCCAGATGACGTACTGGGAACACTACCATCAGGACTGGTGACAGAACCTGGTTGCTCATTCTGATCATATGTGGAATTCCTATGCCTTATTGGATTCAGGAGCTAAAGTGAATTTAATTTCTCTCTCTCTGGTGTCTACATCCTTCCTAGAGCATCCTGTATCTGTTTCTGCAATCGATGGATCCCGCATCTCCAATGGTCTTATTAAGAAATGCACCCAGCCTATTCTTCTGCAAATAGGAGCACTACATAAGGAAATGATATCCTTCCATGTTTTACCATCTTCCACTAGTCCAGCCATCCTGGGGTTGCCTTGACTCCAACAACACTCACCACAGATGGATTGGACCACTTCTCAAATCTTATCTTGGAGTTCAAATTCCTTAAAAAATTGTCTTTCACGTGTTCATCCCCTGGCCTCTACTAGCATCTCGTCTGAACCCAAGTCTAATCTCCTTCCAAGCCAATATCTGTCATTCCAGGGTGTTTTTGACAAAGCCAGTTCTGAACACCTTCCTCCTCATCCAGCATGGGATTGCTCTATTAATCTTCTACCTGACCAAATTCCTCCGCGAGGTCGGATATACCCTGTGACGCTGCCAGAGACTCGAGCCATGTCCGAATATGTTTAAGTGAATCTCCAACGTGGATTTATTAGACCTTCTTCCTCTCCTGCTGGGGCCGGTTTCTTTTTTGTTAAAAAGAAGAATGGGTCTCTCCGACCATGCATTGATTACAGAGGCCTTAATGCCATCACAATTAAGAACCGATACCCCATTCCTCTTATCACTGAACTGTTCGACCGTATAAAGGGGGCCAAGATATTCACAAAGCTAGACCTCAGGGGAGCTTATAATCTTATTAGAATCAAAGCAGGCGATGAATGGAAAACAGCCTTTAACACCCGCGACGGCCACTATGAATACCTGGTGATGCCCTTTGGTTTATGTAATGCCCCTGCTGTGTTTCAGAGCTTTGTTAATGAGATTTTTATGACTGTGTCGCTGTATATCTAGATGACATTTTGATTTTCTCCCAAGACATCCAGTCACATCACCTTCATGTGGCAGAGGTCCTCTCACGACTTTGCAAGAATCAACTCTTTTGCAAACTAGAAAAATGCTTGTTTGAACAATCTCAGATGTCATTCCTTGGTTATATAGTTTCTGGCACAGGACTAGAGATGGATTCGGAGAAAGTACGAGCTATAATTGAGTGGCCTCTTCCCTTGGGTTTGAAACCTGTACAGCGTTTCTTGGGATTCCCCAATTATTAAAGACGCTTTATTAAAGGTTATTCCACTATTGTGGCACCCATTGTGTCCCTCACTCGGAAGGGTGCCAACCCCAAATCCAGGCCGCCAGAGGCTTTAGAAGCTTTTAAGTTCCTTAAAAAAGCATTCTTTTCGCCACCAATTCTTCAACAAATTGATGCCTCAAGTGTTGGAGTAGGGGCTGTTCTATCCCAAAAGTCTCACCTTAATCAGTTTCATCCTTGTGTATTCTTCTCCAGGAAATTTCTACCAGCAGAAAAGAATTACGCCATTGGCGATAAAGAGTAACTTGCCATCAAAATAGCCTTGGAAGAGTGGCATTATCTTTTAGAGGGAGCTAGATATCCCGTCACTATTTTCACGGACCATAAGAACCTTTTGTACCTACAATCTTCTCAATGCCTAAATCCTAGACAAGCTAGATGGTCTCTTTTCTTTTCTCGCTTTGACATTCGAATTACATTGAAGCCTGGAGAGAAGAATAAACATGTTGACGCTCTATCTCGAGCTTTTTTTTGTGATGCCAAGACTGAAGAGATAAATCTTCATCCCATCCTGGATCTCAAGTGTCTACTAATATCTGCTCTGACTTCAGCCTGTACACCACCACCCGGGAAGACTTTTGTGCCAACTAATCTTCAAAGAAAACTTCTGACATGGTTTCATTCCACTCGCTTTGCTGGCCACACTGGAGTACGTAAAACCACCGAATTGTTTTCTCAAAATTATTGGTGGCCAAAACTCCACCTTGATGTCAAGGACTTTGTTTCTTCATCTGATACGTGTAGTCAACATAAGACATCCTGTCAGTCACCTACTGGACAATTAATCCCGCTGCCTATCCCGGATAAACCATGGACCCATCTGAGCATGGACTTTATTACCGACCTACCCCTAGTAAGAAATATAACACCATCTGGGTTGTGGTAGATCGGTTTTCAAAAATGGCTCATTTCATTCCACTCATTGGCCTTCCATCGTCTTCAGTTCTTGCTATGCACTTCATTAAAGAAATATTCCGGTTGTGTGGTTGCCCCGCTGAAATTGTTTCGGATCGTGGAGTCCAGTTTGTGTCTAAATTTTGGCGAGCCTTTTGTAAAGTTCTTGGCATCCAGTTACATTTTTCATCATCCGATCATCCTCAGTCTAATGGACAGACTGAACGTGCAAATCAAGATTTGGGGCTAGATTTACTAAGCTGCGAGTTTGAAAAAGTGGGGATGTTGCCTATAGCAACCAATCAGATTCTAGCTGTCATTTTGTAGAAGGTACTAAATTAAAGAAAGCCAGTGTGTCTACATATCACTTACTACCACTCCCCTGGGACTTGCCTAACACTCCTGGTAGGGACTGCCACCTGCGGGTGGACACCACTAAGCCCAAATCACCTTGTGGTGACCCTTGGTGAAAACCATCCGTCCGTTAGACTCCCCGCCATGCTGGGAGTAACATCAAGTTGAGCAGGTCCAAGAGTTTAGAGTACCAAACCGTGACACATTGGCAGTATTATTTATTTATTTTGGAAGTGTCCAATAATCCATCCACTGTGGAATGAGGTCTTTACCTTAGCTAGTAATTGGCATAGCAATTACTCTTTCTCCCGTGTTAGCACTCTTACACCTCTATCCCCCTGAAATCCTATATTCAACTACTCAAAGATCTCAAAGCCCACCTACTATTAATAAGATTACCCCAAAATAGTAAGATCATAGATAAAAATCAGTACAGTTTGAAATGGAGACACTGGGTATGTGTTACTCTACCTCAGCTACTTCTCCCATTTTCAAGTGGTTTACATTGCACAAATATGTAATAGTTGGACAATCGTCTTCAAATATCCTGTGAAATTACAACCCATACCCTTCACCTTTCCATCGAATTGAAATTTAGCACACATTACATACATACTTGAGGCTGACAGACCAAAATATTTTTTTGTATCTGATGTTATTTAAAGTACCCTTTTTTTATTAATAAAAACTTTTGTGTGGTAAAAACCAGGAAACACTTTATCAATGCAATGTATTACAAAGGCCGATATGCACAGTTTAGCATGGTTCAGAAATCCTAGCTGAAGGAACATAGTATTTTCATCTGAATGAGCACATCAGCTGAGACAATGAAGCTAAAATCTCTACTCGATCCCCTCACCAGAAGAACATTCATGCAGGAAATAGGTGCCTGGAACACAGGCATCAAGATACAGTAAATTAACTGCTGAACATAAATAGGAATGATAATTTAGCTATATCACCATTACATTTATGAAATGTGACTGTTGCATTTATTCTAAAGCTAAAGGTGTCAGAGCAAAGCAAGCCATCCATTAGTGATGTATTATTATTACTATTATCTTTGACTTATAAGCTGCCACAAAGGGTCTGCAGCGCCGTACATTACATATACAGAAAACAGAGAACCAAGACACAACATGATACAGAAAGAACAAAATATATACAAACACAGGTGACAGGGTAAAGCTAAATCCGATTATCTCTGGGACAGATAGTAAAAGGGATGGTAGAAATCAGCAAGAAGTAGGCTGAAGCTTAAAAAACAGGGAAAACAGGGCTAGCGAAGCAGGCCAAGAGGTACAGAGGGTAATGGAATAGTAGAAGGAGCACACAAGGAAAGAGGGCCCTGCTCATGACAGATTACATCCTAAAGGGAAGGGGGAGACACAAATAGGGTGGTACTGGGGGAGAGAGCCAGGACAAGGAAGTTAGGAGGAGGACTGATAGACTTGAATAAAGAAATGAGTCTTAAGGGCACGCTTGAAGCCTTTGAGAGTAGATACTAACCTGATGGAACGTGGAAGCCCGGGCAAAGTCCTGAAGACGAGAATGAGAGGAGGTGATCAGTGAAGTAGTGAGGCGGCGGTCACAGGCAGAGCGGAGGGGGCAGGTAGGAGTGTAGGTAGAGATGAAATTGGAGATGTAGGGAGGGGAAGATTGACTAAGAGCTTTAAAGGTGAGGGGGAGGAGTTTAAATTTAATTCTGTAGGGTATGGGAAGCCAATGTAGTGACTGTTGGAGGGAGACTGCAGAGACAGAGCGGCGGGAGAGAAAAATGAGGTGGGCAGCAGCATTGAGGATAGACTTAAGAGGGTCAAGGTGAGAATCAGGTAGACCAGAGAGAAGGAGGTTACAGTAGTCAAGACGAGAGATAACAAGCGAGTGAACAAGGGTTTTCGTAGCTTCCGTGGTGAGAAAAGGATGTATCTTACATATATTCCAAAGGTGAAAGTAGCAGGATTTTGAGAGGGACAGAATGTGAGGCTTGAATGAGAGGGAGGAATCAAGAATGACCCCAAGGCATCGGACTTTGGGGACAGAAATGAGGGTAGTGTTATTAACAGAAATAGAGAGGGGGGAGGTAGGAGAGTCCTGGAAGGGGTGGAAGACTATAAGCTCGGTCTTGGAAATATTTCGTTTAAGGAAGTGTTGGGACATCCAAGATGAGATGGCTGAGAGACAGAAGGAGACACGAGACAGAAGAGAAGGGGAGAGGTCAAGGGATGAAAGATAAATTTGGGTATCATCAGCATAGAGGTGGTACTGAGGCCAAAGGAGCGGATGAGAACACCAAGGGAGGAGGTGTAGAGGGAGAAAAGCAGGGGTCCAAGAACGGAGCCTTGAGGAACTCCAACAGGTAGGGTAAGAGGGGGTGATGTAGAATCATGAATAGAGACTGAGAAGGAGCGGTTGGTGAGGTAAGAGGAAAACCAGGAGAGGACAGTGTTACATAGGCCTATAGATTTGGGAGTTTGCAAACGGAGAGCGTGGTCAACGGTATCAAAGGCAGCAGAGAGGTCAAGAAGGATAAGAACGGAGTAGTGTCTATTGGATTTAGCGAGGAGAAGGTCATAGTGACCTTAGTGAGGGCAGTTTCAGTGGAGTGGAGGGGGCGAAAGCCAGATTGGAGCTGGTCAAGGAGTGAGTGAGAGGAGAGAAAGGAGGTAAGACGGTTGTAGACAACCCGTTCAAGGAGTTTGGAGGCAAAAGGAAGAAGCGAAATAGGGCGGTAATTAGAGAGAGAGGCAGGATCAAGGGACGGTTTCTTGAGTATGGGGGAGACAAGAGCATGTTTAAAAGAGGAGGAGAAGATTCCAGAGGAGAGGGATAGGTTGAGGAGGTGTGCAAGGTGGGAGCAGGCTTCAAGAGAGAGGGAGTAGAAGAGGTGGGAGGGGATTGGGTCCTGTGTGCAAGTGGAGGGGGGAGAGGAAGAGAGAAGGGTATGGACTTCATCTGCAGATACCGGAGTGAAGGAAGAGAAGGAGGGTGAGCTAGCAGGAGGAGAGGGGAGAAAGGAGATAGCAGCAGCAGAGGAGGGTGAGAATGGGAACAGAGTGGGCATGGAGGGGGAAGCGGGTGGGGTAAGAAGGGACTGCTGGGAGATGTCATGACATATAGACTCAATCTTGGCGGTGAAGTGGGTAGCAAAGAGCAGAGAGCGTGGGGGAGTAGGAGAGGGGGAGGGAAGAGGAGGGAGTTGACGGTGGCAAAAAGCCGACAGGGGTTGGAGGATTTGGAAGAAATGAGAGCTTTAGAGAAAGATTGTCTGGAAACAAGTATTTTGTGAGTTTGGTAGATGATGATTATTATCTTTTATTTATGAAGGTGCCGCTAAAGGTCGGCAGCACTGTACATGGCATTTACAGTAGTATACAATATGCAAACTGCAATGATTCATAATACATTACAAAATACATTATTAAATTAAGCATTACTACACCTAATAGATAACAGATTACACACAGATATCATGGTAATGAATATTAAGTTATTTACAGGACAGTGAGTACGATTGATGGTAAGTTCACTGTGGATAGGCCTGGGCTACAGACAACAGGACTAGGGAAGCAAGCCTAGAGATACAGAGGGTGATGCAATAGTAGAAGGAGAACACAAGGAAATAGGGCCCTGCATGAGAGCTTACATCTTATAGGGAAGGGGAAGACACAAATAGAGTGTCATGGAGTGGGGTAATGGAGGTGGTAGCAGAGGCAAAGGAGGTAGGAGGAGGGCTAATTGGCTTGAAAAAAGACGTGACTTTAGTAATGTTGGTTTCAGGAACAAAAGTCAGATTGAAGTGGGTTAAGGTGGGAATTAAAGAGAGAGGCAGGGTCAAGAGAGGGTTTTTTAATTATGAAGGACACAAGAGAATGTTTGAAGGAGAAGGGGAAAGTAAAGGATGAGAGAGATCATTATCATCATAATCATCATCAACATTTATATATATAGAGCCAGCAGACTCCATAGCGCTTTACAATTGGTAACAAACATTAATAAGACAATACTGGGTAATACATACAGACAGAGAAGTAAGAGAACCCTGCTCTAGGTTGAAGAGCTGGGGAAAAGTGGGAGAGGGAGCAGAGGAGGTGAGAGGGGATGTTGTCAAGGGGGCATGAGGAGGGGTGTCAACATGGATTTCATCTGCAGGTACAGGAGTGAAGGAGGAGAAGGTTGTTGGATATCAGGGGGATGTCAGTGGAAAGGAGGAATCAGCAGAGGAGAGGAAATGGGGAGGGGAGTGATGAACAGATGAGAGATAATGTCTTGATATATGCAACTGATTTTTGAGGTGAAGTGGATAACAACGTCCAGGGCACAAAGCAAGGAGGGAAGGACAGGAGGGGAGAGGAGTCAGTTGAAGGTGGAGGCAGAAGTTGGAGCATTGGAGTGAAAGGAGAGCCTTGAAGTATGACTGTTTAGAGAGAGATAGGGAAGAACTATAAGAGGAGAGGATGAACTTGAAGTGAAAGAAATTAGTATGAGATTGTGACTACTTCCAGAGTCATTCAATGGTACAGGAGCATTTTTTGATGATAACAGGTAAGCTTGAAATGCCATAGTTGAGCCAGGGATGATAAAGGCTGATAGTGACAGCTGGGGCAACAGAGCGAAGAGCAGTGGTGTGGGTGCGATGGTAAAGTGAAACAGCATGACTGGGGCAAGAAAGGGAAAGATGTGAGTCCAAGGATGAGGATAAAGTGGTAGTATCAATGGCATTCAGGTTGCACCTGGTGAGAGTAGATTTAGCAGAGGTGCCTTCTGCCTCACAGCACTGGGGTCATGAGTTTGATTCCCAACCATGGCCATATCTGTGTGGAGTTTGTATGTTCTCCCCGTGTTTGCGTGGGTTTCCTCCAGGTGCTCCAGTTTCCTTCCACACTCCAAAAATATGCTAGTAGGGTAATTGGCTGATATTAAATTGACCTCATTCTGTGTGTGGGCATGTTAGGGAATTTGGACAGTAAGCTCCAATGGGGCAGGGACTGATGTGAGTGAGTTCCCTGTACAGCGCTGCGGAATTAGTGGTAGTATAAATTGGTGATGATGATAATAATCATAATGATGGTGATAAAGTTGGGCAGATGCTAAAAGAGTAGAGAGAGGGAAAGGTGAGACAGTACAAAGGTAGGAAAAGACCAAATCATGGGAGAAAATCCATTGAGAGAGACTGAGGGAAGAGGAGAGGGTGAGAAGTTTGGAGGTAGCAGGGTCGTAGGACAAGCCCCCAAAATAGAGAGCAGCAGGAGAGGTGGTGTCATCAGGGGATAGCTAGGTTTCAGTGTTGACAAGCAAGTTGAAGGAGATAGAGACTAAGAGATCCATGGAAACCAGTTTGTTGCATACTGACCTGGCATCCAAAGAGCACAGGATAGAGGGAGGGAAGGAAGAGGATAAAGATAGGGTTGTTGGGATTGCTGGTTACAAGGGTTTTGAGCGAGGGGGGTGACAGGGAGAGATGGGGGAATAGGACAAGAAACAGAACAGGAAGGGAGCCCACAGTTGGCAGGGGAAGGTTTAGGGGAACTATGGTAAGAGAGAAGTTAAAATGGGGCTGATCTGAGGGGCAAAGATAAGAGAGGGAGTGGCAGGAGAGGGAAGGAGCAAGAAGATGTAATATATTTGAGAGGGGGGTAGAAGGCTGAGAGGTAGGTAAGAACAGAGGGTAACAGAGAAAAGGACAGCAAGGTAGACTACAAGGGAATGGGGTGGGGAATAGAAAGAGAAAGGGGAAAATGAGGAACCAGGCAGTGAGGAAGAGCAGAGGAGTAGAGGAGAGACAGTGAAGAGGAAGGATGAAGAGAGGAACAAGGGGAACATAAGGAAGGAGTGAGAGGATGAAAGGTACAGAGGAGCAAAGGATGATAATTCTAGAAAGAAGCCTGAGATTGTGAATTGAAAGTATGACTGTAAAAGAAGGGAAGTGAAAGGTTGGTGAGGTGAGGATAAAAAAAAAGGTAAAGTGAGTGTAGGGAGAAAATGTAGAAGTTGCAGAAGAAAAAAGTTGTGGAAAAGGGAGAAAGAAAGTATAAAAGAAGTTAAAACAGTAGTAATAAGACATAGGTGAGTAAAACAGAGTAAGGTTTGACAGTGCAATGCAGTAATGTGACAGAGAGTAAATGAGACACTTCAAGGTTAAGATAGACCAGAACAGTTGCAATGAAACGTAAGCAGAAAAGCAGTGGCAAAGCAATAGTAAAGCAAAAGCAACAACATGACACACAAATGTTATGGAAAGCAACGATGATGATGAAACAGTAGAATGAGGTTAGCGAAGCAGACCATGGCACACTTATACTATGGTAGAGCAATGCTGTGGCTATTGCAAGACATTACAGGAAGGTAATTGGCCAGTGCAGTAATATAGGAGCAGTAAATACTTAAATGGAGCTTAAATGGCTTCTCATAACCAAGTTATTATTTTCCAGGATTAAAAGAAGCATATAAAGAGAAATAAACACATTGGTGGGTTATGCTATACTATAGCCTTCTGCATATTATTTCAAATAAAAGATAAGATAGATGTAAGTAAAAAACAACCCAAAATGTTATACTGTTTTACTGTACTGCAGTTTTGTAATTAAATTAAAGTAAAATCCTGATATTTGATGTAGAAAAACATATACTTGTTCCTGATATAGATGATGACAGGCTTTCTTGAGATTTCTATATAAGACATTTTTATCTCCATAGTATTTCTGTGTCCTTTCAGATGCTGCACAGAAAGCATACTAGTAGACAGAGCAAATCCTACAGGAGAAACATAGAGTAATTTAAACATAAAGTTAAATTAGTTTGAGTCTATTGTGGATTATTAGTGGAGTTTTCTCGGACTTTACTTTCTTCTAATGATATAAATTACAACCACTCCCTATACCAGCAGTATACAAATATCCAGTAAGTGACAAGGAACTAGTACTAAAAGAGATGATTTAGTTAACATCTTGCCAAGCAGCCTTCTTTGTACATACATTACTGCCTGTAATACTCAAACATGATTGCATATCACTAGTTATTGATAAAATATCTTTATTAAAGCTCGACTGAACAGTATTTGCTGACCGCATTCTAGTTCTTTTATAAATTTTAGGCAAAACCAAGAAGCTACATTACATAAGATATAGTTTGCAGCGTTGGTCAGAGTCAATGGGGTTTCTTTCCATATTGGAGTCTGATTTGATTATTTGATCTGAATAATTATTTCACAAAAAGCCAATGCCGGCTATCATGCTATTATCGAGATTGAATTCTTAGAAAAGTCTATTCAGCAAAGGACAGCGCATTATGCGTGTCCATTGCTGAATAGACTGTTAATGAGATTAAGTCCATTGCCTTTATCTTATTAAGGTTAAATAAAACAATTTTCAGAAGTTCATTTAGTAAATACCCCATAGCTACCTGAAGAATGCTTTTGCAATTTATCTCAAGCCACAGACAATCACCAATGGTGTCAGAAAGAGAAAGCTTACGTTTGTGCTTTGGAACTGTTAGTGATAATGGTTCTTTGAAGATGAAGATCAACACTAGGCTTCACCTCCTATGATTTATATATATTCAGCTTGGATTGTGTCTTTTCCTCCCAATGTAGGCCCAGTTCTGCTTATATGATATAGTCCACTGTTATATTGTCTGATATGTTAGTTTCTTCATTTGACAATATGTCTATTACCATTTCAATAAAATGTTTATTTGTAAACAGTCATAATTGAAACAGAAGGCAACATTGTTAATAGATTAGCATCACGAACTCAGGTAGCAGCAAAGAATAAAATGTAGCAAGTGCAAAATAATTAAGCGTTTGTTTTTTTTCATACTTGAGATGGGGGAGGCAAAGATAATGAAACAGGAGGTGATCAATACATGCTTTTTTTTTTAAATTTAATACATGGTATAAGTGGCCTTTCAAGTTTGTTTGTAGATACATAGATAATTAGTTTTTATTTCTTTAGAATATTAGTATTACTAAGCTGTTTTTATAGCCATACACCAGATAAATACCATGTCAATCTTTTAGATCAGGGTTTCCAAACCCAGTCCTCAGGGCTCCCCAACAGTGCAGGTTTTCCGGATCACATGTGACATAATTAGGACCACCTTTGGATCTGTTACAATGTGTCAGTCAGTAATGAATACACCTGTGCTCCAGCAAGGAGATATGGAAAACCTGCACTGTTGGGGAGCCATGAGGACTGGGTTTGGGAAACCCTGTTTTAAATGATGAGTTTCATTTACTAGTATGCTGCTTTTCCTGCTGAAAAGAAGATCTCTATATTGCTTAGAGAGCCTATTGCATGTGATCAAGGCGTAGGATATGTTTAACAATTAAAATATTTAGCATTAAGTTTGAGGGTGTTTTTGTATCATCGATTACCTTGAGAATTTCAGTACAAACGAAGAGCGTAGCTTCACATGAGCCTTTTTTAGGTTCAGTACAGTACTTTCATTTAGGGGTATCTGTGAGATTTGTAGACATATTTTATATTGATAAACGGTTTGTATGTGTCTGATGTGCTATTTATATATGTAGATAATGGAACCTGAAATCCCCACACGGTTATCTACAACAGCTCCATGACGAACCCAACACACACTAGTAGGGAAATAGAATAAGATATGAATTGTGCAGCCTCTAAATAAACAGATAAGGTATAACTGATATATTCTCTTGATCCTAATATAAGATGAAGCAAATTAAAATGTTCAATCAGATGCAGGATTCAAAACAGAGATACAAAGTCCAAAGAGTACACTGAGAAATAAAAGATCCTAATAAGATAAAATAGTATCTTTGTCACGGGCACTAGGAGTCTTTACCCAGGGATCACCAGGTGATAGGCTTACCAGAGCAGTATAGGTGGTAATATGGTACTCTGGTAGCAGGGTGATCACGGAACAGGAAATAGCAGATGATGAGATGCTCAGGAAAGTCTATGACTAGCAGCACTGGCAATATGGAGGTAGTAATACACGAGGAACTGTATGGACAAAGGACACGTGAAGGTAGTCAGTGGTCTGCGGTAGCAAGTTGTACCACTGCTATAGTGAGGAGGAATGTCCAACAGAAACGAGGAGGTGATGAGAGTCAGCGGTCTGCGGATAGCAAGTTGTACCGCTGTCTGAGTGAAGGAATGGAATCCAAGTGGAGGTATCCGGGGAGTCAGTGGTCTGCGTTAGCAAGTTGTACCACTGCTATGTGAGAGGATACTGGAACAGGTGAAACTGTAAACAGGAGTCAGTGGTCTGCCACTAGCAAGTTGTACTACTGAATATATATGTGAGGAGGTGCACGGGGAGAGACTGCAACACAATATATACACGGGCACCTTGACTTTGATCCACAGTAATATGCACAATATAAATGTATAAATGACTGAACAACACTGCCAATATAGAAAGTCTCTTGAAGTAATCCGGCATGAGATAACACAGTCAATGATGGCAGTAGAGTCAGCAGATAGTACACTCCAGAGGAGAACCAACACAGTCAATGATGGCAATAGACTCAGCGGATAGTACACTCCAGAGGAGAACCAACACAGTCCAGCAAGGTATGCAATACACAGCACAGTCAATGGGAAGTATGCATACCGTGGTTCAGGAGAAGGCAGTCAGACAGGAGTGCAGAGATACCTGAAGGGCAGGAGGCCAGCAGGATACAAGTCCCTGGATGGGTGAAGCAGGGGTCTAGCAGGTGCAGCGCACAGGTAGGTAGACCAGCAGGGAACACAGGAAGGCGTGGAGAGCGGATCAGCAGTAGATGGATGAGTAGCGCTGAGAAGTAACAGCAGCGGGTCTCTGCGGGAACACGGAGGTAACCAATAGCAACCAGCAGGTGCAGTAACGATGGGACACCGGAGCAGAGTTGAACTGGAACAGATGATCACGGAGAGTAGCGGGTAGCAATAGTGGCAGCAGACTCAAGGAAACACGGTAGAGTAGACAAGGACTGAAGACTGAAGCGCACAGAGGCAGCGGATAGGAATCAGCTAAACAGTCACGATGAAACACAGACGGGTTGCAGGTTGAAGACTGTAGTGCACGGAGGCAGCGGATAGGAATCAGCTAGCAGTCACGATGATGAAACACAGACGAGTTGCAGGTTGAAGCCTGTAGTGCACGGAGGCAGCGGATAGGAATCAGCTGGCAGTCACAATCATGAACAGGTGAGTGGATGTGGTTGAAGCCTGTAATGCACGGAGGCAGCGGATAGGCATCAGCTAACAGTCCCAATGATACATGGTAGAGTTGAAGTGATTAGAAGACTGTAGTGCACGGAGGCAGCGGATAGGAATCAGCTCACAGTCACGATGATATAGTAGATGGTAGAAGTGGTATGGGAACCACAGTAGCAGAAGTGGTTTGGAAACCACAGAGGTAGAAGTGGTTTGGAAACCACAGGAATCAGCAGGGCTGAATGAACAAGGAAACACAGGAACACCTTCAGAGACTCATGGGGAATGAGACTCCAAGATCAGGCAACGTGGTGTTGACCACAGGTGCTTAATATAGGGAGGTTGCCTGATCTGCCAATTAAGTTAAAGGAACATACACTGAAGGTTTGGAAAGGGCTGCGCATGCGCAGTCCCTCAGGATAGAGGACGTCCACGGTTCCTAATAGTCCGGGAAGAAGCACTCACAGTCCGGTGAGTGACAGTACCCCCCCTTTTAAAGGTGGGCACAGAACGCCTGGAACCGGGCTTGTCCGGATTTTTGGAATAAAACTTCTTCAGAAGGGCAGGAGCATTAAGATCTTCAGCTTTGATCCATGAACGCTCTTCAGGACCAAAGCCCTTCCAATGAACGAGGAAACGGAGGACTCCTCGCGAAATTTTTGCATCCAATACCTCAGTAATCTCGAAATCCTCCTCCTGATGAACTTGAACTGGCTGCGGTGCTGAGGGAGGAGTCGAGAAACGATTGATAATAAGAGGTTTGAGTAAGGACACATGGAAGGCATTGGAAATCCGAAGATTCTTAGGAAGAAGAAGTTTAACACATACTGGATTGATAACTTGAATGATCCTATATGGACCAATAAAACGAGGGGCGAATTTCATAGATGGAACCTTCAAACGAATATTTTTGGTAGATAACCAGACACGATCTCCAATTTTTAGTGGTGGAATAGCCCGCCTCTTCTTATCTGCGAAAGACTTATATTTGTTAGATGTCTTCTTTAAACAGGTTTTGACCTGAGACCAGATATTTTTGAAGGTCTGACAAGCAGTCTCCACAGCAGGAACTTGGGTGGGCGGGAGGGCAGGAAATTCCGGAAAAGACGGATGGTGACCGTAGACCACAAAGAATGGAGTTTTGGATGATGACTCATGGTACATGTTGTTATGGGCGAATTCAGCCCAAGGGAGCAATTCTACCCAGTTGTCTTGGTTGGCTGAAGAGAACATCCTAATAAAAGTCTCAAGATCTTGATTGACTCGTTCCGTTTGTCCGTTAGATTGCGGATGGTAAGACGATGAGAGTGCTAATCGTATGCCCAAGGTTTTACAAAGGGCCCGCCAGAATCTGGAAACGAATTGTACTCCTCTATCTGACACAATCTCAGACGGACATCCATGGATGCGGAAGATTTCTTTAATGAAATGTTCAGCCAGAGTAGACGAGGAAGGTAAACCGGACAGAGGGACGAAATGAGCCATCTTCGAAAATCTGTCTACCACTACCCAAATAGTATTGTGATTCTTACTTGGTGGCAAATCAGTAACGAAATCCATACTAATATGGGTCCAAGGCTTGGACGGAATGGGTAGTGGTCGCAGCAACCCTGCTGGAGTTCTGCGGGAGGATTTGAACTGAGAACATAAATCACAGGAAGCAATAAACTCTTTGACGTCTCTCCTCATTGAAGGCCACCAGTAACTACGAGAGAGAATCTCAAAGGTCTTATGTTCACCGGCGTGTCCAGAAAAACGAGAGGCATGGAACCACGAAAGGATTTTCCTCCTCAGAGTAGGAGGCACGAGGGTCTTCCCAAATGGTAGCATTTTGGTGGATGACGCAGCCAGAGAAATACATTTGGGGTCTAGAATAGCATGGTTGGGAACCTCTTCTACATCAGAGGACGTCACAAAAGCTCGAGATAGAGCGTCAGCTTTCTTGTTCTTAGCAGCTGGTTTGAAGGTTATAATTAATTCAAAACGGGAAAAGAAAAGAGACCATCTTGCTTGACGAGGGTTCAAGCATTGAGCAGATTGCAAATATGACAAGTTCTTATGATCCGTGAAGATCGTCACAGGATGGCGAGCTCCTTCCAACAAGTATCTCCATTCCTCTAATGCAGCTTTGATGGCCAGCAACTCCTTGTCCCCGATAGTATAGTTTTTCTCTGCGGGCAGAAGACCCCGAGAGTAGAAGGCACAAGGATGTAATTTTTGTTGCTCCGAGCGTTGGGAGAGAATAGCTCCTAAGCCCACATTAGAGGCATCTACTTCTAGGAAGAAGGGGAGTGTCACATCAGGTTGTCGCAGAATGGGAGCAGACGAGAAGGACTCTTTGAGGATTTGAAAGGCTTGGAGAGCCTCAGATGACCATTGCTTAGTATTAGCCCCTTTCCGAGTTAAGGCCACAATGGGAGATGCAATGGATGAGAAGTCTTGAATGAAGCGTCTATAGTAATTGGCAAAACCTAAAAAACGCTGGATGGCACGAAGAGTAGTTGGCTGAGGCCAATGTAGTACAGCATTTACTTTGTCTGGATCCATCTTCAGGCCAACTCCGGAAACTATATACCCCAAGAATGGAATCTGGGGTAACTCGAATGAACATTTTTCCAATTTACAGAACAATGAGTTTTTCCGTAGTCTGGAGAGGACCTCTGCCACATGTTGGTGATGAGAAGGCAGGTCCTGTGAGAAGATCAATATGTCGTCCAGGTAGACAACGACACATACATATAATAAGTCCCGAAAGATCTCATTGATGAAACCCTGGAAAACCGCGGGGGCATTACACAGCCCGAAGGGCATTACTAAATATTCGTAATGCCCATCTCTGGTGTTAAACGCGGTCTTCCATTCGTCACCGGAACGGATTCTAATTAAATTGTAGGCACCACGAAGATCCAACTTAGTAAATATCCGAGCTCCCTTGATGCGATCAAATAGCTCAGTGATCAGCGGAATGGGATACCGATTCTTGATAGTAATGGCGTTGAGTCCACGAAAATCTATACAAGGGCGTAATGATCCATCCTTCTTTTTGACGAAGAAGAACCCAGCTCCAGCGGGAGAGGTGGAAGGTCGAATGAACCCACGCTGGAGATTCTCCTGTATGTACTCAGATGTGGCTTGAGTTTCAGGTAACGAGAGAGGATAGACCCGACCCCTGGGAGGAGTCTTGCCAGGTAGAAGGTCGATCGGACAATCCCAAGAACGATGAGGAGGAAGACGTTCAGACTGAGCTTTATCAAACACATCGGCAAATGAAGCATACTGAGGAGGGAGTCCCGGGGAGGACGATGAGATGGAAGATTGCTGTACTTTAAGAGGAATAACTTGAGAGAGACAACGATGGTGACATTCAGGCCCCCAAGACGTAACTTGAGGGGTGCGCCAGTCAATCTGGGGAGAGTGACATTGAAGCCATGGAAGGCCTAAGACAATCGGACTTGTCGTAACAGGAAGAATTAAAAACGAAATTTCTTCATGGTGTAGTACACCAATCTGAAGGGTTACTGGAGACGTACTCTGGGTGATGAGACCATTGATGAGACGTGATCCATCTATAGCCGTCACAGTAATGGGTGTTTTTAAAGTGATCACTGGTAGGGACCATTGATTCACTAGTGATTTAGAAATGAAATTTCCTGCTGCTCCGGAATCAATCAATGCCTGTGACTCAAAGGATTTGGTAGCAAAGGAAATCGTAACATCGAAAGCGCAGACTTTAGATTTCATAGACAATGGAGAGGACTCCAGGGACCCTAACTTCACCTCTCCAGAACTAGTTAGGGCCTGGCATTTCCCGATTTCTTAGGGCAAGAACTGAGCATATGTGTGGAATCAGCACAATAGATACAGAGTCTATTCTTTACTCTTCGTTTCCTCTCTTCTAAAGATAATTTGGAACGTCCTATCTCCATGGGAATCACAGAAGGTGAAACTGGACGAAATTGAGGGTTTAAACGAAGAGGTGCTTTAGCAGAAGTTGTTTTCTCAGATTCTCTTTCACGAAATCTCATGTCTACACGATGGCAAAGAGAGATCAAATCTTCTAGTGACGAAGGAAGCTCTTGGGTAGTCAGTGCATCTTTAATTTTATCGGAGAGCCCCTGCCAGAAGGCGGCAACTAATGCTTCAGTGTTCCACTGAAGTTCAGAGGCTAAGATCCTAAATTGAATGACATACTGTCCTACTGTATGGGAGCCTTGTCGCAAACGAAGAATGCTGGAAGCAGCGGAGGTCACACGACCTGGTTCATCGAACACACTTCGGACCGTGGAAATGAATTTGGCACTATCTTGTAGAATTGGATCGTTTCTTTCCCACAGAGGGGAGGCCCAAGCCAGGGCTTGTCCAGAAAACAATGAGATAAGATAGGCCACTCTGGAACGATGGGTAGAAAAATTTTGAGGTTGGAGTTCAAAATGGACTGAACATTGGTTAAGGAAACCTCTACAAGTTTTGGGGTCCCCGTCATATTTTGACGGAGTAGGCAGGTGAAGCGTAGGAGCTGTAGACACCTGGGATGGCACTGGGGAAACGGAGGAAAGCACAGGAGCTTCAATACTAGCTGTAACAGTCTGTCCAGATGTTCCTTGGGAGGTTAACGATTGGTAACATTGAAGTAACAGCTGTTGGCGAGCATCCTGTTGCTCCACACGGCTGACCAGATGCTGCAGCATCTCTTTAGCAGTAGGTTCCGTATCTGGGTCTGTCATGGCCTGATCTTACTGTCACGGGCACTAGGAGTCTTTACCCAGGGATCACCAGGTGATAGGCTTACCAGAGCAGTATAGGTGGTAATATGGTACTCTGGTAGCAGGGTGATCACGGAACAGGAAATAGCAGATGATGAGATGCTCAGGAAAGTCTATGACTAGCAGCACTGGCAATATGGAGGTAGTAATACACGAGGAACTGTATGGACAAAGGACACGTGAAGGTAGTCAGTGGTCTGCGGTAGCAAGTTGTACCACTGCTATAGTGAGGAGGAATGTCCAACAGAAACGAGGAGGTGATGAGAGTCAGCGGTCTGCGGATAGCAAGTTGTACCGCTGTCTGAGTGAAGGAATGGAATCCAAGTGGAGGTATCCGGGGAGTCAGTGGTCTGCGTTAGCAAGTTGTACCACTGCTATGTGAGAGGATACTGGAACAGGTGAAACTGTAAACAGGAGTCAGTGGTCTGCCACTAGCAAGTTGTACTACTGAATATATATGTGAGGAGGTGCACGGGGAGAGACTGCAACACAATATATACACGGGCACCTTGACTTTGATCCACAGTAATATGCACAATATAAATGTATAAATGACTGAACAACACTGCCAATATAGAAAGTCTCTTGAAGTAATCCGGCATGAGATAACACAGTCAATGATGGCAGTAGAGTCAGCAGATAGTACACTCCAGAGGAGAACCAACACAGTCAATGATGGCAATAGACTCAGCGGATAGTACACTCCAGAGGAGAACCAACACAGTCCAGCAAGGTATGCAATACACAGCACAGTCAATGGGAAGTATGCATACCGTGGTTCAGGAGAAGGCAGTCAGACAGGAGTGCAGAGATACCTGAAGGGCAGGAGGCCAGCAGGATACAAGTCCCTGGATGGGTGAAGCAGGGGTCTAGCAGGTGCAGCGCACAGGTAGGTAGACCAGCAGGGAACACAGGAAGGCGTGGAGAGCGGATCAGCAGTAGATGGATGAGTAGCGCTGAGAAGTAACAGCAGCGGGTCTCTGCGGGAACACGGAGGTAACCAATAGCAACCAGCAGGTGCAGTAACGATGGGACACCGGAGCAGAGTTGAACTGGAACAGATGATCACGGAGAGTAGCGGGTAGCAATAGTGGCAGCAGACTCAAGGAAACACGGTAGAGTAGACAAGGACTGAAGACTGAAGCGCACAGAGGCAGCGGATAGGAATCAGCTAAACAGTCACGATGAAACACAGACGGGTTGCAGGTTGAAGACTGTAGTGCACGGAGGCAGCGGATAGGAATCAGCTAGCAGTCACGATGATGAAACACAGACGAGTTGCAGGTTGAAGCCTGTAGTGCACGGAGGCAGCGGATAGGAATCAGCTGGCAGTCACAATCATGAACAGGTGAGTGGATGTGGTTGAAGCCTGTAATGCACGGAGGCAGCGGATAGGCATCAGCTAACAGTCCCAATGATACATGGTAGAGTTGAAGTGATTAGAAGACTGTAGTGCACGGAGGCAGCGGATAGGAATCAGCTCACAGTCACGATGATATAGTAGATGGTAGAAGTGGTATGGGAACCACAGTAGCAGAAGTGGTTTGGAAACCACAGAGGTAGAAGTGGTTTGGAAACCACAGGAATCAGCAGGGCTGAATGAACAAGGAAACACAGGAACACCTTCAGAGACTCATGGGGAATGAGACTCCAAGATCAGGCAACGTGGTGTTGACCACAGGTGCTTAATATAGGGAGGTTGCCTGATCTGCCAATTAAGTTAAAGGAACATACACTGAAGGTTTGGAAAGGGCTGCGCATGCGCAGTCCCTCAGGATAGAGGACGTCCACGGTTCCTAATAGTCCGGGAAGAAGCACTCACAGTCCGGTGAGTGACAATCTTCTTACTCCAATTGTTATTTTGTCGAACACATAAAAAAAGAGACATAAACACAATAGTGCACTGGTTCCCCAACTGTGTGAAGCGGCTCCCTGGGGAGCCACGTCGATCTCACAGGGGTGCCACGGCGTTGGCCTGTGGTGAGCAAGGTGGGGGACTAATTGGTAGTTATTTTGACTTAGGGGTGCTTTGAAAATATTATGGAGACCCTACTGGTGCCACGAACTGAGAAAGTTTTTGATCCACTGAAATAGTGTAATATTGTTTAACTCTAAACACATCACCCAATGCAAAGTAACACTGGAAGGTGATTCTTCCCAGGTCCAAAAACAAATTTACACACAGCAAGCTCCTCTTGTGATTGCCCTCACATGATGCCCGAATAAACAACCATTCATAATATTAACCACTTGGTAAAGCTCCAGTTGTTTTGTAAACTCTCCCCCATTTCAAGGTGAGACTTCTTACAATCTGCTCCATACATAACAAAGAAAAAAACAGGAAAGAAAAGAGATATTCGTAATACCTTCACCATTTTTTCTATATAAGAGCATACAATGCCCCATCTGGCATCTGTCAGAGTTCTGTTGTTTCATCTCGGTGGTCATTGGGAAACTTGTCTATTATAAGGAATAATTTTCAATTTTTTTTAAGGATATTTGAAGTCACCTCGGCTTGCACGTTTACAAAACTCCTCTGTGAATTCCGATATATCAATATAATTTACAGCAGGAAGTGTGTAATATACACGCACATATATATATCAAGTGAGATAGACGTGAACTTCAATATGGTCGGAAACTACACTCACGAACCGCTTACAAAGATGCTAAGAGGACGGGTTTCGTCAAACACCACATAGCGTTAATGTTTAACCTGTATATTAGTTGGGTTTGATGATAATAATTTTGATGA